>NC_080388.1:23891808-24091919 GCF_028751815.1 Salvia miltiorrhiza | reverse complement strand
TTCTTGCTTAATAGGCCGGGAAATCTACTATTAATCCTAACTCTCGGATTAAATAAATTAAATAACTTAAATAAAGCTCGTCGCATGAGGTCGGATAATAACTATAATGAATCCGCTTATCTAGAGTGTTCTATCCCACTTGATAATTATAATAGGTCTCGCTCCGTAATCGATTAAAATGAAATAGCTCAATCGAATTATTCGCTTAATAATATCGTAAAGGTTAATCGGGCTTAATAAATAAGAACGAAAATAATATTATAAGTTCGAAATAATTAAAAGGCTCAACATAAGGCAGCCTGATAATTAATTAAATGAAAGTGGGCATGAATTAAATAGTGAAAAGCCCAACTGAATTAAAATCGGGCCAATTAAAAGAAATAACCCAAGCCCAAAACAATTAAAATCTGCAGCTCACATAAAAAGAAGGCCCAACTTTCGGCCCAAAGGAAACATAAATCAAGCCCAAAATCAACCCAAGCAAAATAAATGAAGGCCCAATACAATTAAAATGAGAAGGCCCAATCCCATTTCTTCTTCCTCAAACGTGCTGCTCTAATTCTCCTCACGCCATTTCCTCAAACGCCTCTCTCTCTAAACTCCGAGAGCCGCTTCCTTCTCTTGCCAAAATCGGCCGCGCCTCCAGACTTTCCAGGCGCCGGCGAGGCCGCGCCTCGCCTTTGAAATCCAGCGACTGATCTGCATCTTCGCCTCTCATTACTTTCCTCGCTGTAAATTGAGGTTGGTTCTTCTCCTCAAACCGAGCCCTAATTCCGCCTCAGAATTGCCGCCGCCGCCGTCCTGTGGATTCCGGCGATCCGGCGCTGCCGCTAGGCGCCGCTCAACTTGTCCTCCCTCTCCCCTTACTCACGTTGACGACTCATCATACCTATACCCCAACTCTCGGCGAAGTACCAGGTGGGGCCCTACCCCCTCCCTGTTCTCTTCAGTTCCGGCCACCAGTGCCTCTGGTTCGACTCCGCCGCCACTGTTATTACTGGGATCCGGCGAGGCCGCGGCCTCTGAAGGCCAACGAGACCCGCAGCTCCCACTTCGTTTCTCCTCTGTTCCCAAAACAGAAGGGCGATTGAGTCCTAGCTGCCTCTAGGTTTGACTGAAATCGACGCCTTAGTTCGACTTCCGGTGGATCGAATCTGTCACGCAGCCACCGTCGAGTCACCGATCCGGAAATCCGGTGAGTCGACTCTAATCTCTCCCCCTTTCTTAAAGCTAAGTTCAACCTTTCTACTTCCCCCTTTTTTTTATGCTAAGTTAGACTTCTATGCTATTATAAATCCTCATTCGTGAATCTCTTGATGAACTATAGCTATCAAAGTGTAATATACACCCATTTCCTGAAGCTTTTGTTCTATGTCGATTATGCAAGGGTTCTACTAGCTATAGTGGCCTGTTTCTGTATCAATAGTTTCTTAGTGCCTTGTGAAGGAAACATAGGTAAAAACTGATTTCGTGATTGCTTAATCCATCTATGCATATATATACACACCTGTATACTATGTATTTCCTTCTAAACATATGATTGATGATATGATGCATGAACTGGAGCTGAGCTTAGTATTTACCTTGCAATTGTTTGGTGTTTGGTCGTCTGTTGTTGCTATTGAATTCATTGGGGAAGAAGCTGAAAAGAATTGTGGGTTCATCTTAATAAATGCAGGTTGATTAAGAATGGAATGGGGAGTTGAAGCCAAAGCTTACCCTCCCTTGAAGTCTGGTAGCAGCAGCAAATTCTTCTGCTCTCTCTCTCTTTCTTCAAATTCTTGTGCACTAAGGAAAATTTGAAGGGATTGTTGGGTGTAGTATAAAGGGGTAGATAGGCTGTCATAGGGTGGCTGATAGAGGGTGGTTGAAAGACCCCCTTACTGCTCCAGCCGCATGCGCCGCAAGCTACTGGGGAAAGGATGGGACATGAGTGTTATCAGAACTACTGTTGTTGCAGCTATTTTATTCTATGTGCACACACGCACCTTTCTCTTTCCTTTCCCCTTTTTCTTTTCTTTATTGCTGCGTGTACTAGCTATATGGTAGGAGTAAAGTGAAGAAAATCCTTCAGTCTTCGATAAATCTATATCTTGTGTATCTGTAATACTAATCTCGAGTTTTGCTAATAAAATTGCGTGTTTGCAATCAAACATTGATTATTCCCATTAATCACGTATCTTGAATATCGATATCTAATTTCTTGCCTGCTAATTCTACATCAAATCCGTAAATTCAATTCGCTTCACATGTCGTCTAATATCTAAATTAAATCCGTAGATTTAATTAGATTAACAAGTCGGAATAAATCCACGACTCAAGTAACAATAATAGATAGAAATAATATTCTATAACATATAAAATTAATAACCTGACCTTGCTAAGTCAGTTATCATTCTAGAAAATAAATCATGGTCTACTCAATGAATAAATCACGATCATTTCATGTGGAAATATCTAATTCAGAATCTCAACTGGATTAACATTACTGGAGGATGCAATAATTAAATATCGCATTTACTAATCTTAATCATAAATAAAAGAGCGGGCTACTACATACTACCCCTCTTAAAAAAATTTCGTCCCGAAATTTGCATATCATCGCAAAAGTTCTGGGTATTTTCTCTCGTCTTGCTTTCAAGTTTTCGCGTAGCTCTCTTTTTTTTTTTTTTTTCTTATAATGACTCATAAGGTGCCATATTAATGATCGCCTTATTATTATAGGCAAACTCAATCAATGAATGAATGCACTAATTCTCAACTTCCACATCTGTCTATTACTACTACTCTTAACATGTTTTCGAAAATCTGAATTGTTCTTTCAAACTGTCGATCTGTTTGTAGGTGGAAGGTAGCATTGAAATTAAACCTTGTGCCCAATTCCTTCTATAAGTTCATCTATAGTCTGGGTGTGAACTTTGAATCCCAGTCTGAAGTGATCGACATGGGCACGCCGTGCAATGCACAATTTCTCGAATATACAGATGGGCTAGCTTGTTCGATCTGTAACTAATCGGTATTGTTATAAAACGAGCGCATTTCGTGAGTCGCTACACTATTACGCAAATGGCGGTGTTTCCTCTTTTTGACTTGTAAACTAGTTACAAAATCCATTGTAATGTGCTCCCATTTTCATTTTGAAATGTTCAATTGTTGTAGCTTCCACATGGTCTTTTGTGCAAAGCTTCGCTTGTTGGCATGCTAGGCATCCCTCAACAAATGAAGCTATATCTTTCTTCGAACCTTTTCGCCAAAAAATTTCTCTAAGTCCTGATACATTTTGTGCTTTCCGGGTGGGCAGTATACGGCGGGTCATGAGCCTTACTCATTATCTCATCTTTGAGTTTGTCATCATGGGGGATATACAATCTTTCATGAACATTAACGCATTATCCACGTCTCATGGTACGTCTAGGCTTGCCTGATCTTATTGCTAGACGTATTTTCTCTAAGGTCTCATTCCTTCTTTGCGCATTATCAGCTTTCCTATAAAGTTGGGTGTTATTACCATCGTGGCAATAATCCCTTCTACAGATTCTAGTGGTTGAACCACTTCTAAATTCATTCTACTAAAATCTTTCATGGGTTCCTTTTCCCGAGTGAGGGGAGATCCCAACTTAAGTTGAGTCTTACGACTCAAGGAATCGTCTACCTAGTTAGCCTTGCATGGGTGGTAGTTAATATTACAGTCACAGTCCTTCGCTAGTTCGAGCCATCTTTACTGTCTCATGTTAAGATCTTCTTGCTCAAAAAAAATATTACAGATTTTTATGGTCTGTGAATATCTCGCACCTGACTTCATATAGGTGTTGTCCTTACTGCAGTTAATTCTAGTTTATGAGTTGGCTAGTTCAATTCATGTGGTTAATGCTACCGTGATGCGTATGTTGTCACTCTTCCTTCTTGCGTTAACATGCAACTAAGTACTCTCCTTGGACACGTTTGTATAAATCACATATTCTTTGTCAGCTGTTGGAACAGCTATGGTTAACTTCTCCTTGAGCTTCTTGAAATCTTTTCTTACATACTTCTGTCCAAGGAAATTTAATTCCCTTCCTGAGTAATTGGGTCATTGGACTTGCTATTTGGAAAATCCTTCTATGAATCTCTTATAGCAACCTGCTAATTCCAAGAAACTTTTGATCTCATTGAGGTTAGTAGGCGATCTCCACTCATGTACAACTTGTACTTCCTCAGGTGTTTCTCATGGTCCTTCTCGTTCCTCGAGTAGATCAAGACATCATCTACGAAAACTAAGACAACTTGCCTAAGTATGGATGGAACACTCGGTTCATGAGGTCCACAAACATGGCTGGTGCATTGGTCAATCCAAATGACACCACTACGAACTCATAGTGTCTATATCTGGTTCGGAAGACCATCTTGGGTACATATTCTTATCAAATTTATAGTTGATGGTACCTAGACCTTAAATCTAGCTTTGAGGACACACTATCTCCTCTGAGCTGCTTGAAGAAGTCGTTTATCCTCGATAGAGGATACTTGTCCTTGAGTGTCACCTTGTTCAACTCTCCATAAGTTGATGTATATCCTCGGTAGAGGATACACATTCTCAATGTGCCATCTTTATTCTTTACAAAAGAACGGGTGCACCCCGGTGAAATCTTTAGGAAACATTTGGAAATTCACGTACGATTGTCACGTCTCTTATACTTTTCTCGGTTCCTGGTTTTCTGTGCAACTACACAAGGTAGGTTGGGCACCATTTTCTCATCATCTTTGTTGCTTGAGGGGCGGAGATGATCGTCTTTCTCCTACCCATGCTAATCCCATGAAAACGTGTCGGTTTCTTCCCCGTGGTCGAAAAGAAATTTGACTTTCATGGCAAATGATGGTGGCATAGTTCTCAACTAGCCATTCCATTCCTAAAATTATGTATATGTCTCTCATCGACATAACATACGAGTTATTCACTCCAACTTTGAATAATTTTTATGCTCAGCTCTAAATTTAAGCACACCTGTGCTATTATTGTTGTTGTTGCTATCGCTGGCGTGGTTACTACTCTTGGTATGGTTGGGCAAAGCTTGGATTGCTCAAATGCAGAGTCTGAACAGGCGAGTTTAGCCTGAGACCCGCCCTTTGTTGCTTATTTGGGTAACGATTTGTATAATGTTCATTCCACTTGCTATGCAACAACCTTCATTACCAGTCCTGGAGAGTTTCCCATGGTTCTTGTTCCACTTTAGGCAGGGTGGAGTTCCATACTTGTTATCCCCCATCTGTTTTGATGTGTCATAGCCACGTTGTTGGGACGTCTGCCCCTGCCATGGCTCTTTTCTTAGCTTGGCCATGGTTACTATATCCCATTCTCTTTTTCTTTCTCAAAAGTTTTGAGCCCGAGTCTGTGGAGGTGCAGACGTAGGCGCAGTTGCTGGTCTCTCTCCCATCATTGTTGCCTCAATGCCTAACGCTTTGCTAAGCGACTCCACGTAAGACGATCCACCATGGCTTGCCAAAGCCATTCTAATCTCATGCCTCAGTCCGTCACAGAATTCTTTTAACCATCTTTTCATATGTGTCTACTTGCTCTAGCGCATATCTTGACGTATCACAGAACATCCTGTCGTATGGAGTAATTATTGTTCTTCCCTGCTTCGGATTGTAAAATTCCATTCCTTTCTTTTTGCGATAGCTTTTGGGTGTATACTTGTCATATATTCCAGTCTTAAACTATTCCCACGTTAAATTCCCTAACTGCTTAGGTGTCATTGTCTTCCTCCTTACTTCCCACCATAAGTCAGCTGAAAGGATACACGAGATGTTCCTGCGCAAGAAATTGAAGATGCGCTCACTAGCTTCTCAGCCTTCGTTGGATCTCCTATCTTATCGAAGACAAGTGGGTTTTCTCGTAGAAATAATTATTCTATTCTACATTTGTTGTATGGTTAGTGGGGCTTGTTCTGGCCCCGGTACTGGGCCTCTTCCATTATCTCGGGGAATTCTTCCCCCTCCTCTCGGACACCCCCATTTAGTGGCATACTGATGAGTTGACATATAGTCATTAACGCATTGTAAATCATACAGATGCATATCATCACTTCTGTAAATTATTTCTTGATTCTCAAATCTTGTTCGGACTCTTTCTCATGCAAGCATATAAGTAACACGTGGCATAAGTGACTTGCCGCAAAAGACCAAATAGGTTGCTAAATACACATAGGAAATTTACATCAATAAAGACTATTTCATCGACATTTGGATATAGATCTACTCATCTATCCAAGTACTACATGTGGTGGACTGGTTGTCTAGCAGTTATCACAAAAGAACTTAGTCACATTACGCCCTGTGGACCAGCGTTTCAGTACTAGTACTAGTCAAACAACTAAGCCAGCATAAGGGCATAAAAAGCATCAGAACAATCAACGTTTCTGAAAAACACAAATAACGTTCTACTAAATCCATAAGAGATGGTCTAGTTGGATCACGTGCTTGACCCTTCGGTCGAGGCATACGTGTCAGATGGATTTAATCTGGTGAATACTCGTTTGTCTTTAGGTCACCGGAAATCTACTAACAACTAATAAACTACAATGATTGAAATCACAAAAGATAATTAGGCAAAGTGTTTCAACAATTTTGTCAAGTGATTGAAAAGGAATGACCTTAGGGTAGAAATGAATTGACTAGAAGGTCGAAACGAAATGACCTAATAATCTGAACCCGTTTGGCTTTTCAGATGAAAGTTTGAATATATAGGTTTAGAGACCCATATACGACGACTACTGAGATTTTGGTCATGTGGACTGGCCAGGTCCAACATAATTATTTCTCAGTCACACGGAATTACTTTTCCGAACTTGGTAACTCTTTGTTTATTGGGCTGCAAAAGGTACTTCTGGTCTGAGATCTCTACTTTTTTTTTTTTTTTCACATCTAAAATTTATCCTTGAGAATACGCTGAAGCTTCCCAAGCTTGGGGTCTTCTTCCTAAAATCAACACATTTTTTTTTCTTCTTAAAATCTTCTTTACACGAAACAAGACCATTCAAACACATTAGACCTTATTCAATATTCATCCTTTGAACGATCTTAATATCGTACTTCTGGTATCTAGCATTCATTCTCATAATGCTTGTAATGCATTTATGTAATTCGAAGCACTCTCTCACGCCTTTACAGGAAATGGATTTTGCATCTCTGAGCATCTTTGCAAGGTATGTGTCACCACACACAATACTAAATCATGGAACGACTTTAGTTATTGCTTTAATTTTGATTACTAGACTGGATGTTTCACTCGAGACGTTCTAGTCGGGGAAATGTCCCTGATCAGCTAAGGTATGTACACTTAACTTGAGTATACATACCCCCAGGGTCTCATTAGAATCTCAATATATTGACTTTAGCATCGAACCGTTGTCGATACTTCTAGCTCTTGTTAAACTCCAAACCATCTTCGGGAACTCCTATCGTCTTACGCACTTGTGTAGATTTCTCTGGTCAATTATAATAGTCGGTAACTTCTAGTTACCCACGTCACATCTCGTCTTTCCGGTTCGTAGTAAGCAATCCTAATCAATAAGGGTTCTAAATCATGCTCGTGTGTAATGTAATTGGTAACTGTAGTAAAAAGGTTCCGAATATCTGAAATTGCAAGGTGACAGTTCTAATTGCAACACTCTAACATCTTTACACAAAGCTTTATGACTCTATGTGAGTCTAATTCTGAAGTTCAATCATAAATCATGAAGGTTCTCTTCACGCCATAACTGGTGATAATTGAGGGGTTTGAAATGAGGCTTAGCTCATTACGCAACTGCTAGCTACTCATCACTATGAGCAATGTCTCAAGTAAGTTCTTGTCGGGTCAAGCAATAGTTGGTTCGGTATTTTATCACGGGCGAATAGTCTGAATAAGGAACTATGCCCGTATCACAGACTCATGTGTGACACTCTTCTTTTCGTCTCATTGCATTTTTCTCATTGAATTCTCGTGTCTCTTCAAGTGACATTTGATGTTCTTCCTCTTGCTTAGCTCTTCACTATGGCTATAGTGAAAGATAACTGAATTTCTACCTTCTACTGTTCTTTCGTAATAGTGATCATGCATTCTTAATATTTCTAAGTTTATTGAGATATCTAATCAATCAATAAGACATAAAACTTAAATATAAGCATCTATACATTCGCATGAAACGTGAACTTTTCAACGTTTGATAAAAAAAATCATTACCTCTTTCTTTCTTATTGAGCGTGACGATGTGATGAAGTGATGAGCTTTTGTTGACTGACTCTTTTATCCTAATATCAAATTTAGGACTAATTGGGTAACTCTTGGATTCAGAGCAAACGAACTGCTCTGATACCATTCTGTCACGACCGGACTTAATTAAGGATAATTAAGCCGAGAAACCATGACTAAGGGAGGAAGATTAGAAGCGGGGATAGAAAGGGTAAATATATATAATGAAGGATCGAACTTAATCTTTGACAGCGAAAGGGACATTTATAATATATCTTATGTTTAGCCACAAAGATTCAATTAACTAGTAAGTTCGGATGAATCCGACTTAATTCAAAAGACTTATTACTTAAGAATACGCAGCGGAATAACATAATCTAATTACATGTATGAAGACATGTATCCAAGAGTTCATTCATTTAACTTTTGACAAAAGCTCCGCTCTTCACTTCATCTTCATCAGCCACTGCTCAACCTGCACATTTAGAAATATATGCAGGGCTGAGTACGAGAGTACTCAGTGGGCACGTATGCCTAAATATACACATCATTGCATAAAAACTATAAATTGTCATGCCATCATAATCAGTACAGCAAGGGAGTTTTAGCTAAAAGGCCCAAGCTTACTAAGTTCATTTGTGATTCTTAAAGTTCGTCTGCAGACTAAGTTCTCTTGTAATCTATCATATCTGGAACTTTGTGCCGGAGAGGTGGCCACCTCTCACGAACACTTGACCGGCCAACCCGCTAGATGACTCACGGTCACTGGTGTACACTAGTCCTGGCAGGATAGCTATCAACTGCTCAGGACCCGAATTCGATTGCATCATTGGCAAAGCCAAAGCAGATAGATATCATACTAAAATTGAAACATTTTATGGCAAGACAATACTTGAAATAACTTTAACTCAAAGATTTTATCATGAAATAACTTGCTTGAACGTAACATTTAAACTCATTTGATATATATGAAAGTAATGCCCACCTGATAGTAACTCTTGTTGTGGTGTAGTGGCTCTTAATCTAGTTATTGCTCTCCCACTTGACCTTTATTGCGAGAACTTTAAATAAGAAATTTGCTCGAGCAGAATTCTCAAATAATGAGAATGCGAAAATAAATATGCATGACTCTCTTATGCATGATTTATTATTCTTGCTTAATAGGCCGGGAAATCTACTATTAATCCTAACTCTCGGATTAAATAAATTAAATAACTTAAATAAAGCTCGTCGCATGAGGTCGGATAATAACTATAATGAATCCGCTTATCTAGAGTGTTCTATCCCACTTGATAATTATAATAGGTCTCGCTCCGTAATCGATTAAAATGAAATAGCTCAATCGAATTATTCGCTTAATAATATCGTAAAGGTTAATCGGGCTTAATAAATAAGAACGAAAATAATATTATAAGTTTGAAATAATTAAAAGGCTCAACATAAGGCAGCCTGATAATTAATTAAATGAAAGTGGGCATGAATTAAATAGTGAAAAGCCCAACTGAATTAAAATCGGGCCAATTAAAAGAAATAACCCAAGCCCAAAACAATTAAAATCTGCAGCTCACATAAAAAGAAGGCCCAACTTTCGGCCCAAAGGAAACATAAATCAAGCCCAAAATCAACCCAAGCAAAATAAATGAAGGCCCAATACAATTAAAATGAGAAGGCCCAATCCCATTTCTTCTTCCTCAAACGTGTTGCTCTAATTCTCCTCACGCCATTTCCTCAAACGCCTCTCTCTCTAAACTCCGAGAGCCGCTTCCTTCTCTTGCCAAAATCGGCCGCGCCTCCAGACTTTCCAGGCGCCGGCGAGGCCGCGCCTCGCCTTTGAAATCCAGCGACTGATCTGCATCTTCGCCTCTCATTACTTTCCTCGCTGTAAATTGAGGTTGGTTCTTCTCCTCAAACCGAGCCCTAATTCCGCCTCAGAATTGCCGCCGCCGCCGTCCTGTGGTTTCCGGCGATCCGGCGCTGCCGCTAGGCGCCGCTCAACTTGTCCTCCCTCTCCCCTTACTCACGTTGACGACTCATCATACCTATACCCCAACTCTCGGCGAAGTACCAGGTGGGGCCCTACCCCCTCCCTGTTCTCTTCAGTTCCGGCCACCAGTGCCTCTGGTTCGACTCCGCCGCCACTGTTATTACTGGGATCCGGCGAGGCCGCGGCCTCTGAAGGCCAACGAGACCCGCAGCTCCCACTTCGTTTCTCCTCTGTTCCCAAAACAGAAGGGCGATTGAGTCCTAGCTGCCTCTAGGTTTGACTGAAATCGACGCCTTAGTTCGACTTCCGGTGGATCGAATCTGTCACGCAGCCACCGTCGAGTCACCGATCCGGAAATCCGGTGAGTCGGCTCTAATCTCTCCCCCTTTCTTAAAGCTAAGTTCAACCTTTCTACTTCCCCCTTTTTTTTATGCTAAGTTAGACTTCTATGCTATTATAAATCCTCATTCGTGAATCTCTTGATGAACTATAGCTATCAAAGTGTAATATACACCCATTTCCTGAAGCTTTTGTTCTATGTCGATTATGCAAGGGTTCTACTAGCTATAGTGGCCTGTTTCTGTATCAATAGTTTCTTAGTGCCTTGTGAAGGAAACATAGGTAAAAACTGATTTCGTGATTGCTTAATCCATCTATGCATATATATACACACCTGTATACTATGTATTTCCTTCTAAACATATGATTGATGATATGATGCATGAACTGGAGCTGAGCTTAGTATTTACCTTGCAATTGTTTGGTGTTTGGTCGTCTGTTGTTGCTATTGAATTCATTGGGGAAGAAGCTGAAAAGAATTGTGGGTTCATCTTAATAAATGCAGGTTGATTAAGAATGGAATGGGGAGTTGAAGCCAAAGCTTACCCTCCCTTGAAGTCTGGTAGCAGCAGCAAATTCTTCTGCTCTCTCTCTCTTTCTTCAAATTCTTGTGCACTAAGGAAAATTTGAAGGGATTGTTGGGTGTAGTATAAAGGGGTAGATAGGCTGTCATAGGGTGGCTGATAGAGGGTGGTTGAAAGACCCCCTTACTGCTCCAGCCGCATGCGCCGCAAGCTACTGGGGAAAGGATGGGACATGAGTGTTATCAGAACTACTGTTGTTGCAGCTATTTTATTCTATGTGCACACACGCACCTTTCTCTTTCCTTTCCCCTTTTTCTTTTCTTTATTGCTGCGTGTACTAGCTATATGGTAGGAGTAAAGTGAAGAAAATCCTTCAGTCTTCGATAAATCTATATCTTGTGTATCTGTAATACTAATCTCGAGTTTTGCTAATAAAATTGCGTGTTTGCAATCAAACATTGATTATTCCCATTAATCACGTATCTTGAATATCGATATCTAATTTCTTGCCTGCTAATTCTACATCAAATCCGTAAATTCAATTCGCTTCACATGTCGTCTAATATCTAAATTAAATCCGTAGATTTAATTAGATTAACAAGTCGGAATAAATCCACGACTCAAGTAACAATAATAGATAGAAATAATATTCTATAGCATATAAAATTAATAACCTGACCTTGCTAAGTCAGTTATCATTCTAGAAAATAAATCATGGTCTACTCAATGAATAAATCACGATCATTTCATGTGGAAATATCTAATTCAGAATCTCAACTGGATTAACATTACTGGAGGATACAATAATTAAATATCGCATTTACTAATCTTAATCATAAATAAAAGAACGGGCTACTACAACCACCACCGCTTCGTCGTAGTGGGAGGGTTATAATTCAACCCGATCGATTTATGTTCTTGGGAGAGTCTTCGGATCTTCTTCCTGTTGATGAACAAAAGGATGTCGACCCTGATAACTATAGACAAGCGATGAAAGATCTGGATGCAGATTCTTGGTACGACGCCATGGTTTCTGAAATAGAATCCATGACTGCTATGGATGTATACGAGAAAACTGAACTACCTAATGGCTTCGAGGCTATAGGTAGTAGGTGGGTATACAAGAGAAAGCGAGATTCGGATGGCGAAGTCGCAGCTTTTAAAGCTAGACTGGTGGCGAAAGGTTATACCCAGGAACAGGGTATAGATTACGATGAAACCTTTTCGCCGGTTGCCATGCTTAAGTCTATCCGAATACTCCTTGCCATAGCAGCCCACATGAACCTTGAAGTTTGGCAAATGGATGTCAAAACCGCTTTTCTAAACGGTTTCCTTGAAGAAGGAAGAGACATCTATATGCAGCAACCCGAAGGGTTTGTGAAAAAGGGCGAAGAGCATCTTGTATAGAAGCTGAAGAAGTCCATTTATGGACTTAAGCAAGCTTCGAGGTCATGGAACAAACGTTTTGACGAGGTCATTAAATCATATGGATTTACTCGTTGTGAAAACGAAAGTTGCGTGTACCGTTTAGATGCCAATGGCGACGTGGTTTTCCTTGCACTTTATGTAAATGATATCCTCCTCATTGGTAACAATGTTGAGCTATTATCGGACATAAAGAAATGGTTATCCGAACAGTTTCAAATGAAGGACTTAGGAGATGCAGCGTACATCCTGGGGATCAAGGTTGTCCGTGATCGTCAGAAAAGGATGTTGAGCTTATCTCAAGCGTCCTACATTGATACTGTGATTGCTCGTTTTAGCATGCAAGATGCCAAGAAAGGCTTGCTACCTTTCAGACATGGCATTCCTCTGTCTAAGGACATGTGTCCTAAGACGCCTAGTGAGGTTGAGAAAATGAGGAAGGTACCTTATGCTTCCGCCGTAGGTAGCCTCATGTATGCAATGCTTTGCACGAGACCTGATATTTGCTATGTCGTTGGCATGGTTGCAAGATATCAGTCGAACCCTGGATCAGGACACTGGACTGCGGTAAAGCATATTCTCAAGTACCTAAAGAGGACTCGAGATTATAGGCTAGTTTACCAATCAGACAGTCTATTTCCTTTGGGTTACACCGATTCGGATTTCCAGGCTGACCGAGATGAGAAGAGATCTACCTCTGGCTATGTGTTTACCTTGGGAGGTGGAGCCGTATCATGGCGGAGTGCAAAGCAGAAATGTATTGCAGACTCCACCATGGAAGCCGAATATGTAGCTGCTTCTGAAGCTGCTAAGGAGGCTGTATGGTTCCGGAACTACCTCTTGGATCTAGGAGTGGTGCCTAATTTGCCTAAGAGTATCATAATTTATTGTGATAACTTGGGTGCAGTGGCAAATTCTAAGGAACCCAGGAGCCACAAGGCGACCAAACACATAGAGAGAAAGTACCACATCATACGAGAAATTGTAAGCAGAGGTGATGTGTTAGTTGAGAAGATTGATACATTGGAGAACTTAGCTGACCCTTTCACGAAGAGCTTGCCACAAAAGGCCAACGAAAAGCATGCTCGAGGGATGGGATTGCGGTTGATGCCACCCACTTAGGGAAAAACTTTCAGTATAAGTGGGAGAAGAAGTGAAGTGTTTGCTATAATAGCTAGTATTTAGACACATTGTATACTAAAAGTTTTGCTTTAGTATAAGTGGGAGATTATTGGATTTGTATACTGAAAGCAAGAACGTTTTATGCTTGTATACAATGATTCTTGTGTTCACTATTTTATCTTCTATCTGATTGGGTTCATGATTGCATATGTATGTTCTTTATCTCTATATAAGTAGATTATATGGTGTGTTGTAGATCACAGAAGACCGTATAATTGGAATAACCTTAAGAGATATAATATAATCACAGCCGAAATAACTCTAGGACAAGTTATTGGTTTAGGCTGCGGTATAGATGGAAGTAGTTTGTCTTGATTACTTATCTATACTGGTACGTCATAACGTATTGATAGGACCACCGTGAGATGTATTCTTCTATCTGACTTAAGTGAAGAATCAAGATCTCGGTAACTTATATGATCTTAATACTAATAAGATTTCAGATATATATGTTGATTCGTTTATCACTTTGATTTACTATGAGCGAGAGTTATATAGTAACTTGAGTACTCTGTATCTTGGGTGATAGCGGTTAATATATGATATTTGATTATCTGTATTAGTACTCGTATCCGTATAGGATAATGACATCCCCTTAAGGAGCTCAATAATGTTTATTGCGTTAAACCCTGCAGGTTGATTAAGTTCAGGCGCAATAATAAGTTTTGAGTGGTACCGCTTAAGGATTACAAAGAGATTAATTAATTGAGGCTGTCAGAGCTATAATTAATTAATGGATGTCGGATATTTTAAATACGAGGATTTAATAAGTCTAAATACAAGCCCCGACTCATCACCGGCAATAAAGGGGTAAGTCAGTATCGGTTCTCTAGTGGAATGAACTGATATTTATAAATTAATTATGGTCTGGGCTGACCATAGATAAATTAATTTATTTGAGGCCCATCTTTATTCCTTGTATCTGGTCCCTAGACTGGCCCAAAGTCTCCTAGCCCAGAAAGAGCTGGAAATCGTCCCTAGCCCTAAACCTGCGCCCCCTCCCTCTGTATTTTCTATTTAAATACAGCTGTCAGCTCTCAGGAAATACACACTGATAAAATTAGAGTTTTTGAGAGAGCTGGTAGGCGCAGGAAACGTGTGGGATTCTCCAGCTTGGGACTTTCATAGCTCGTTGTCCATCCAACGGTGAAAGCTGAGCGGGATACAGTCGAGAAGATCAGAACTGGAGTCTTTCGATACGATCGTCAACGACCTCTGCATCCGCTTTACAAGTAAGTATTCCTAACACCTACGTGCAGCTGTTAAATTCATAGGAGCATGTTTAAGATTGATCGTTGTATGATAAATTAATAATAATCCAAGAAACGATCATCGGGCAAACGGAACGTTAATTCAATTTAATATTCCTTCAATTGAGACCACAATTTGAAGTTTGTCATGAGTGTGATATCTTGATGATTGGAGATACAAATGCATGTTGGTAATTTTGTTGATAAATCTGAAGCCACAATGTTATCCACTTTTCTCTACGCTCTTGTTGATTCATTCTTGGTTCATCTTTATTTTGTCCGAGGACGGACAATAGTTCAAGTTTGGGGGGTTGATAAACATGAATTTTTACCTCTTGGTGTGTCATTTTTTATGTTTAGTTATGAAGATTTTGTGTGTTTGTTGATTTATTTGAGCTTATATTGGTTTATGGTCAATAACTTGTCACTTGCTTGTTGTTTGAACGAATTTTCAGATATAATGAAGCCGAATTTGGAAGAATTGGCTGAAATACAAGTTGTAGTTCGTCTCGATAGGAGTTCGTGAGCGCAAAGGGATTGTAAATCCGAGTTCGGACGATGGAGAACGAGCCAAAACCCAATTTATGCGCAAAGCGTCAGAGCTCGCGCGGCCGCATGCCACGGCCGCGCGACGGAGCAGAATTTGCTGGAAGACCGCGCGGCCGCGCAAGTGGCCGCGCGAGTCGCCGAGTTTTCACCCAAAAGTCCGTTTTTCAGTCTTTTACGCAATTTTGGGGTATTTTTTAGTCCTACTTGACCTAGGGCATATAAATACTCCCCAAGAACTTATTTCTAAGGACCTTTTATCACTTTGTATCATATTTTACTTTTCCTGAGAGCTGAGAGAGACAAAGAACAGAGCAAGAGCAAGACTGAAGATTCTCGATTTTACTACGGTTTTTCTTGTTGGATGTTTATTTGTTTTATTGAGAATTGTATTCTAGTTCATATGTCTATGTGTGGCTAGAATTCCTTTTTCCCAGGGTTTAGGGAGTAGACATGATTTGAATTTCTGACTGTTTGATTCGATTAATTAAGATTGTTATTCCTTTTTATGTTCTTATTATTATTGTTTGCTTTATTGATTGGCCACCAATTTAGCATAATCATAGGTTTTAATTTGATATCGGGAGATGATAATTATTACCTGAACTAAGAACATAGAACACATATATTTAATTCTAAAGGGAATTGATATTTGTGAGGGCGTTAATCCTATGAGCTTTTAGGAGTTGCATGTTAGAAGTGCGATCCGGGGACGGTAGCCTTGCATGTAATCAACGGTTTGTATGCCACGGGAGTGGGTATAGACTAGTTTTGAGATTGCCTTAGGAGATTGTCTTGATAATTGAATTGAACATGTTAGTTAGGAGAATCTGTTGAAACCTTTGCCTTGGAAAATCTTCTCTTATCTGTTTCTCCGTATTTTCATAGCTTGATTTATTTTCTTTTCTGTTATTTATTTATTTTGTTTTCAAAACCAAAACTCTTAATTTCGTTTGTCCAGATAGAGTAGGATAATTTAGGATAGGAATTGGTAAATTCGGTCTCTGTGGAATACAACCTTGCTTGCTACTGTACACAATTGCACCCGTACACTTTCGGCGTGTTAAAAGAAATTAGCGAACAACTGCGGGTATTCGCTGCTGGTATGAGGGTACCCTCACAGTCCCGCAATTTTTTTTTAATTGTAATTTTGCGGGTTTTTGGTCCCGCTGGAGGGTATTTTGTCCCGCGAGAGGGTATTTTGTCCCGCATTTCATAAAAAAAATTGAAAATATCATTTATATATCATCGATTATCCATAAAACCTGTGACGAATAAATAATAATTAAACAGATGACAAACAAGCACAACAATCGAAATTATTCCTAAAATTCCTAAATATTCCTAAAATTTCTAAATAAAATTAGATGAGAGAGAGAGACGAACGAAAATGATTAGGGCTTGGAGGTTTTGGGAATTTTAATTCCTAAAATTCCTAAATAAAATTATTTAATTTTAATTTTTAAATATTATATTGCGGGTATGCGGGTACCCTCGGGTATACCCGCGATTTTTGAGAATATGCTACCCGCACCCGACCCTGCTCTTTAAATTTGCGGGTATCGGGACGGGTGAGGGTATACCCGATACCCGCAACCCGATTTTACAGCCCTAGTTTTGTATAAAAATCCTTCGACACTGCAAATTCATCTGATTGCTCTAGAAAAGTTGAAAACCCAGCCCTACAATAATTATTAATAAAGTAGTATATTATTTAATTAATACTCCCTCAGTCCCATTATTAATGGCACGTATTCTATTTTGGGTGTCACACATTTCTATTTTGAGAAATAATAAGAGTTCACTTAGGCCTTAATTAATCACTAATTACCTACCTAAAAAAATTCTCATAACCCTAATTAACACTAATTCCCTATTTCCCATCTCTCTCTCTTTCTCTTCCTCCTACCAGCTGCCTCCCTTCTCTCTTCAATATTCTCGGCCACAACCGCCCGTCGATCTGCCGCCACCACCGCCCTCGCGCCCTCCACTACCTGGTCGCACCCGCGTCGCCGCCTTCGCCGCTACTCCACTTTGTCTATTATGTAGATCAAGCTCTTGTGGCTTGATTTTTATTGCTCAGTGAATTTAGTGAATTTGGTTTCATTTAATTTGGTTCGTGAATTTGGTTATTGGCAATTTGGTTCGTGAATTTGTTTCTTGGCAATCAGATTTTCAGATTCATTTTAATTTGGTTCTTGAATTTGGTTCGTGAATTTCAGTTTCATTTTCTAGAATTTCAGATTTGAATGTGGTTCAATTTCCAGAATTTTCAGAATTTCAGATTTGAATTTGGTTCTTGAATTAATGAATAAAGAAATAATTTTTTTTTATATTGATAAAATAGGAATATTTAACAATCCTTAATCACAAACTTAAACATGTGGACCACGCACCCTTTTCACCTAACTCTTTTCTCCTTAATCTCCGTGCCGAAAAGCAACGTGTCGTAAATAACGGGGTGGAGGGAGTATGTGCTTATGGCTAAATCGGTTAATTCGGTTTAACCGATCGGTTATCGGTTAAATCGAATAATCGATTTTCCTAAAATCTAATAACCGATAACTGCACTGAATCGGTCAAAACTGATTATCGGTTAATCGATTAACCGGTTTTTACGGTTCGGTTACGATTATAATCGCATAACCGAACCTGTTTTACCACCCCTACTTCTAAATATTTGAGAATTTCTTAAAATCGATCGTTATGTTTTAACAATATAATTAACTTTTTTTCAAAGAAAGTAACGATACTATTTAATTTTTTATTATTATTTTAAGATCGACCATTATTTTTGTCATCGCCTTTCGTCGGAACCAAAAGTCTTAGATATGCTATCGACGTATTCTAAGGTCATGCATGAATGATATTTTATATTCAAAGAGAGTTTAAATGAATTAATAGTTCTAGTTATATTAATAATACGTATATTCTATATTAGTGACTACTCGAAATAAATTTTAAGGTTAATCGCTCTTGACTTGGAGCACTACTAGGATAGGCGACCAACTGGGAAGCTCGTCAAAGTGTATGCTATTGAGTCCAAAATACATTAGAAATACTGAAATACTGGTAGGGCAAGAAGTTAGGTTGTTATATTAAAAAATAATACTACACCCGTCCCTGAAATAACTTCATCTTTATTCTTTTTGGGACGCTCTTCAAATAAATTTCTCTTTCTTTCTTTCCATTTTTGGACAACTACCCCACCACTAAAAATATTTATTTATTCTTACTTTTCACTTTTCACCACTCCCAATACTAACTATAACACATTTTCACAACTTTCAATAATAATTATAACACTTTTTCTCTACTATCAATACACTTTACAACTTTTCCTTAAAACTCGTGCCGTCCCCAAAGAGGAAGTTATTTCAGGGACGGAGGGAGTATATTTTTTTTTATAAACGATCGAATTTTCGATCGTTAAAAGTAAAATTTTGATCGTTAAAAATAAAAATTAGCAAAAAAATACGACCAAAATCAATATTTATAATAACCAAATTTTTGGTCGTTGAACTTAATGATCGAAAATTCGATCGTTAATGTTCGGAATGACCATGCAAATAATGACATATCAAATCGGTCGTTAACCATATTAATGACCGTTATTTCAGTTTTAATGATTGAATTTTTGATCGTTAATGCCACATTTTTTCTGATAGTGCGTGGTCAAGTTTAAATTCTTACATGAGCATGTAAATAGGTAGTAAATGGAGATTAAGATGTGAGATGGCAATGTTCCATCTGGTTTTGTTGTTGTGGTGATGGCCCTTTCATAGGGCCCAAGGGGCAAGGGCCTAGGGCCCCTAAATAAAAATACAAGTTCATTAATATTAATCTTATTAGAAATTTCAGATTGCTTTCCTAATGTTTCCATTGCATATAGGATATTGTTGACTATATTGGTTACTGTAGTTTCATCAGAAAGAAGTTTTTCAAAACTAAAATTGATAAGATGATATTTGCATTTCATGTCTCTAGAAAGGTTAAATGAGTTAGCGATTTTATGCATTGAACATAAGGTATTAAAAAAACTTGATCTTGAAGGTATTATTCATGCTTTAGCTTCTCAAAATGCTAGAAGATCTAATTGATTTCTATAATTATTTTATCATAGTTTTATGATTTATTGCACTTGATCATTATTTTACTAGCAATAAAATACCGCAACTAACACACAATATAATCGTAGTATAAATAGCAACCAATTATCATATTACGGTGACTAATGATCAAAAATACTCTAAGTAATTCTAATAAATTCTCAAGTAATATCGAAGCAAGTAGAAAAATACGACGAAGAAAATAACTCAACTTAACACAAAGCAAATAAAATCAAATAACTAAATAAGATGAATAAAAGACACTGACCCCATGGAATGTACTATTGCTAATTAAACATATGCACTCAATCGATTCAACTACCAACTTTAATCTCGCTCTGATGAAAGACCACTATCTTATTCATGATCTTCTCTAACGAACAACTATCAAAGTAAATTAATAAATTCCCTATCACTTTCAAGTCTCAAGAAAATAAATAAACACCAAATAGCACACAAAGAATAGATTCCTATAGCCAACCTATCACATTCAAGTCTCAAAGTAAAACTATATCATGCATTCCTAAGAGGGTGTTTGGCTGAGCTTATAAGCTCCTCTAAACAGCTTATAAGTTGTTTAAGAGCTTAGAGCATCAACAACGGCGGGTGCAATGGCCGGATCGAACCCGGCCTATCGCACCCGCCACCGTTGTTGCACCCGGGTGCAATGGAGGAGGGGCGACTGGACGCACCTGCTGCAAAGGTGGAGCGAAGGAAATGGGTGTATTGCACGCGCCCATTTCCGTAATTAAAAAAAATTAAACGGATAAAAAAAAAATTAACGGTCAAATGACCGTTGGCTTCTCAACGGTCTCCTTCGGCCAATTTTTTTTTTCTTTTTCACCTATATATAATCACATATCCCCTTCCTCAATCACAAACACTACATCAAACTACTCATTTTTTCTTCAATTCTTAAAGAAAATGTCTTCATCCACCAATTCTTTCAACAATAATTCTTCCTCAAATTCTTCATCCGACGAAGAAGTTCATGTTGATCCCGCACAACTTCCTCCTCTTCCCGATCCTACTCAAGCCCCCGATTTATTTTTTATGAGATGTGCTATGAATTTTATGACAGTGGCAAGTTCATATCGTCTCGAAAATTGGATATTTTAAATATTTGTTGTTTTTTTTATTTGTAATGTTTGGATTTTTAGTTGAATGAATTTTATGTTGTTAAAATTGAAGTTGTTTAATTTAAATTGAAAAAAGAATAAAAGTAAAGAGAAAATGAAATTAAAATCTATTGAACCCGGGCGAGTGCAATACCATTGTTGGAGTGGGTGCAATAGAAGTGGGACCATGTCTATTGCACCCACTATGGGTGCAAGGGTTGTTGATGCTCTTATAAGCTCCTTCAAAGTGTTTGGCAAAATAAGCTCATCAACAGCTTATAAGCTCCAAGAGCTTATAAGCTCCCCAAAAAATAAGTTCCTCCACCCCAACTTATTTTTTTATAATCTCATGTGCAACAATCTTTTTACAAATATTTTTTAACTATGATTTATTATTTTCATCATTAATCATTTAAGTTCATTTTTCTTCGATTTTCTCTCTCTAAAAAAATATTTTCTCTCTCTAGCTTATAAGCTCAATTATCCAAACACTTTGACAACTTATAAGCTCTTAAAAATGACATCTTATAAGCTCTTGAAACATCTTATAAGCTCCAAGAGCTTATAAGCTCTTTAAAATAAGCTTAGCCAAACACCCTCTAAATCGGCCAAACAATTATCACATTCAAGTCTCAAACTGAATAGTTAGACAAGAAAATTATTGATCAAGTAATTCACAAGAAAACAAACAACAGGAATCATGAATCACAAGCTCGAGGACAATTGATATCAATAAATCAAATACATGATTCAATCAACTATGTACAAACCTTAGAATCAGAAAATAATTAAACTAGTGATACATAATAAAAGAAAACAAAAGAATAATTTAAAAGAAAACAATTGAAAAGACTGAAATAAATAAAACACGGAATGAATCCTGAATGAACAACGTGAATCTTAATCTTACAGAAAATAAATCTAATCTATGAAAGAAATTAAGTTCCAAGTCTAAAAACTAATCCTTTTCTAAGCAAAGAAAATTATTCTCCATTTTTCACTGCAGGTAAAAGAGAATAGAATTGCACAAAGAATTAGTATTAGTAGAAAAGAAGGACTTAATCGAAAGCAAGAAAGTAATCAGAATGTCAAGTTCCAGGGAACCATTTCCGGCAGTTGATCTTGAGAAAGAGTTACATCTGGGCAACAACAAGGAATTCGAGGTCGATTTCGTTTTGTCCGCCGTCGACGCCAACAAACAAATCAAGCAAGAGCAACGAGATGTGACTAAGAGGAAAGAACAAGAAAGCAAGGATGAGCTGCAGAGTTTTAAGAAGGCCACGTCGTCGCTGTCGTCGGTGCAGTCTTCGCCATAACCAAGAAAATTAGAGAGAAATTACAAATTAAATGTATAGTTTTTCATCATCGGATTCTTGCTCCTGCTCACAGAACAACGGCATGAAGCCGCTGCCCCTGCTTTCTCTCCCCTGGGTTCGACCAGCCGTCTGATCCTCTTCTTTTCTGACCTCTGGTGAACGATAGCAAGGACTGTCGCCACTGTTTCTACCAACCTACCCCCAGGTGTTTAAGATTGGATTAAATGCGGAAGTGGTCTCATCGCTAAAATCTTTCGATCCAACAACTCTCTCTTAAGGCAAATCGAGTTTAATTTGTTGTTTCTTCAGATTTAATTCATGAATGGTAGAAAAACGTTGATGATTAGTAGAAAAGAAGGAGGGTACAATAATGTTGACATGTATTACTTACTCAAAGCAAACGGAAGATGGCGGAGAAAGGAAGCCAAGCAAAGGGAATATGATTTTGCCTATGAAAATAATTAAGAAGAGTTTTGCAGTGAATTGCGTTAGGGTGTGGTTGGGGCAATATAAAAGCAGAGATTTAATTTTGACTATAAAAAGAATAATATTTAATTTAAGGTTATGAATTATAGGGTAAAATAGTAAATTTATAACTATTTTTTATTATTATTATTTTATATGGGAGACTATAGTGAGAAAAATGGGGGCTGTGAATAAAATTGCCCTTATAATTAAACCACAAAACTAGCGAATGGATTTGGGCTAGAAGTTTAATTACCCAAGGAAAAGGACAATTATCATTGACACAAGAAAGGGAACGAAGCACGTTAGCGATGTGCTACTTGTACCGGATTTAAAGTAAAATCTGTTGAGTGTGGGAAACTTATTAAGCATAGGTATGCTGTCCATTTTGAAGGAAATTCATGCTACTCAACTTTTAAAACATTTTTAGTTATACAGCGATCGGAGAAGTAACAATCATGTCCTCTAAATTTGAAACTGCACTTGAGGGCTAATTAAAATAAACTGTGGGTACAAGACTACAAATTTATTTGCGTGAAGTTAAACGATGACTTCGTCAAATTATTAATTATCTAATATTGAATATAAAAAATATTTTGATATTAGATTTAGGGTTCAACTTCATGCCTCGTGCTGCCTATCAGTTTTCATTTTCTCAATATTAAAAATAAAAAAACATTTAATATTGAAAATACTAAATATTTTGTAGTACGTGTATTTTAAATAGACATTCTAGAATCCAACTGAGACAAAAATAATTTTACTAGTTAAAGTCTTCCAGAAGAATCAGTTGTACATGGGAGAATTATTGAACCTTTATCATGTATATAGTGGACATAAAATATGAGAAATGCATATTCGAACTTTGAAAATAAGTGGAGAATTTCATAATTGAAAGTTCAACATCATATTGGTAAGTAATTTAAATGAGGCGCAAATCAAAATTATTTTAATTTACGCGTGAATATATTCACCTAGCTCATTTTTTTCACCTTTTCCTTCTCTTCCTCACTCTCACTTTGAGCGCCCACCGAAAAAGAGACATTTGAATAGAAAGAGCATCTACGATCAGGGAGACGTAGAAAATATATCGTAGAAGATGGATAAGATTGATAGGATAAAGTATGATTGGTGGATATGGTGATTATATCCAATTTTGAATAATAAATAATTAATAGAAATGTGCACCATTAAAAAAATATATAATACAACGTGTAATTTGTAAAATCATCAAACAATAATAAAATCACATATAGAAGAAATATGAATAAGGAGATAAATATAAAAATTTAGTCAAATCAAATTTGATCTCACAACTTGCATAGAACCAAGTCTTGATCTTCCTCGCGGCTTGCATAAATTGTTCTCTACTACGACGAATGTTCAAAGAGTAGTTGAGAACATTAAAGGATGTGTGTCTAATGATGACGATGCAGAAGCATCCTTATAACTACCTGTCCATGTGTATTCAATGTCTGAAATCATGGTGGGTATGTCTTCAAAAGTTCTCCCATCTTCAAATTCAACTTTTACATCATTGGACATTTCAGACATCCTATAACTTTCCAATTCGGTAGCCACTTCTTTCATAGTCGGTCTCAATCTCCCCTTCAAGTTCAAACATCTTTGTGCAAGCCTTGCAACTAGAATCACCTCTTCCTTTCTTCCATGCTCCCAAACTTGAGGATCTAAAATTGTGTCCAGACAGTTTCCTTCCATGCATGTCATAAATCGTGTTGCTAGCCCTCTTTCTTCTTCTATTTTATCAAAAGATATCGGCCTTTGCCCTGTAAGAAGCTCCACAAGAACTACTCCAAAGCTATAAACATCACTCTTTTCAGTGAATTGACTTGATTGGAAATACTCCGGATCTAAATACCCAAACGTTCCTTTAACCAGAGTAGTTAAGTGAGTTTGATCTGCAGCAATGGACCTCGAAGTTCCAAAATCCGACACTTTGATGACATATTTTTCATCTAGAAGAATATTACTAGACTTGATGTCTCTATGATAGATAGGCATGGAAGATGCAGAGTGTAAATAGGATAGTGCCCCTGCTATATCTGCTGCTATTTTCAAACGCGTGTTCCATGGAAATGGAAATTCATTATTTGGATCATGAATGAGGTCAAAAAGGGTCCCATTTGGCATGAATTCATAGACAAGCAAAGGAACCTCAGTCTCCAAACAACACCCCAACAATTTGACCACATTCCTATGATTGATCTGCGACAGTATCACCACCTCATTTATGAACTGTTCTAGGTTGTTCTCTTCAACCAATTTTGATTTCTTGATAGCCACAATCTTACCATCGGATAACATTCCTTTATAGACCGTGCCTTGCCCTCCACGTCCAAGAATTCGATTTTCATTAAAGTGATCAGTGGCTATCTCCAACTCTTTTGCAGGGAATACTTTTGTTTTTCCAAGTACGCCTTCATTGGTTTGTTGTTGCAAGAGAAGACCACCATTTCGTTTGAAGAATTTCTCTTTAATCATTTTTTGCTTTCTCTTTTGCAACACCTTACACAACCAAAAGAACATTAAGAGCAACAGCAGAAATCCCAATCCAGAGCCCATGCCTAAATGCAAATTTACTTATGAGAATACAACTATCAACAAACTTATTGAGTTGCACACATATGATTATTATATATAATGTTACCTATCAAGATTATCATCTTTGATTTGGATGGCGGAAGTTGAATACAATGTGTGCCATCTATCCTCCCATCACCAACATACCCTTTTGGACATGAGCAGTGATAAGAGCCAAGCGTGTTGATGCAAATTGAATTTGAAATGCATGTATTAGTTGTATTATCCGTGCATTCATCAATATCTGCTCAAAAAGCATCACAAAACATGTAGAATGTTAGTCGATTGGCGTTTGATTCAAGTTACGAAGTACTCCAAGTTATAAAATAGATACAATATATATTAGTGTTAATTTCTTAATGATGAGATATAGATCGATTTTTTATATATATAAGCCAGCCCATAATATATAATTAATTTGATGAAGAAGAGTACTGGCATCGTTAACTTCTGGTTAAGCATATATTTGTGGTTAATTTGTAATCAAATCATTATCTTTGACTTATTTTAAAATGCTGAATGGTTTCCAACTTTTGATTTTGAGTAATTAATTTCAATATCCCCAAATTTATCAGCGCATTGGAACATGCATGTTTGTTTCATAAAGAATTTTGCCAAGAAAATGACACATCAAATTCAAAAGGTAAAATTGTTATCGAAAAGATTCAAAAATAGTGTTAAAATTGCAAAAGTGGCGATATTATTTGTTAAGCATAAAAAATACTCGGATAACCAACCTTGGCAGCCTGGACTGAGATAAGCATTGCCTTGGTAACCTTGGGAGCAATTGCAAAGGTAGCCTCCAAGCGTAGCATCATAATCAACACAATCGGTGTTATTCTGACACACGTAATCAGTTGGATTCAGTTGCGCTTCTTTGCAGTTCAATGCACCAATTCTCCAATCCAACGCCATGCTCGACCTATACAACTGAAGATCACGTGGCATCCCCATTGAGTTATTCATCAAGGGAAATGAACTATAAGTAACAAAATCATCTCCATATTCATCCAAGTATCGAACGAAGGCGTAGCTGCAAGAAAAATTTGTACGTGGCCATCGTCCTCTTAGATCGGTTAAATTTGCTTCAAGGTAACTCGTGCCTGCAAATCATCCAACTCATATTTCACTTTCTGTTTGCCTAGATCTGATTTATTTTTCGAGGAAACACCATATTCAATCTAAAAGCATATAGTAATATAAATTTATTATTATCTATACTAATATAAAAATTGTTTGGGACACAAAATATAGATTATCTATTATATACTCATTCTGTCCACAATAAGTGTGGTGTGGATGGGAAGACACGAGTTTTAAGAAAATATTGAAAGATGTGTATAAAATAGATAAAGAGTCCCACTAAAGTAGAATTGTTAGTTAATTAATAAATGGTGTGTGAGATGGTCTTTTTGTAAATATAGTGTGTGAATGAGAGTAAAAGTATAAAAGGGTATCTCCTAAAATGGAAAGATCACACTTATTGTGAACGGATGAAAATGGCAAAAAGACCACACTTATCGTGGACGAAGGGAGTGTTTAATTTTAAGGGTAATTTTGTAAATTATACTTCCTCCGCCCACGATATCGTTTCCACTTTTGTCATTTTGGTCCGTCTACAATATCATTTCAACTTCCATTCATAGCAGTAGGGTCCATAAACTTCACTCACAAATAGTGGGACACAAACTCCACTCACAGTAACACTCACCACTTTCTTAAAACTCTGGTGTCCATAAGGTCGAAATGATATCGTGGACGGAGGGAGTAGTATATTATATATTCAGAAAAATATATTTATTCATTAGATATTAAATTACTATACAAATATATTAATTAATTACATTACTTTATCTAATATCTATTTGATATATATATATATATATATATATATATGGAATCCTTTTTAAAATCCCAAAACAGATAAATATCCTATAAAATATAACTACTTAACTAGATAAAATGATAAATGAAAAAAGTTAGGCCTAAGGATTTTATTAATGTAAAGATATTAATATATCATAAATTGATAATTTTAAAAATTATAGAGTGTTTTTTTTTTAATTTCAGAAATTATTATTTTAAATAAAGTTATAATGTGTAAAAATAAATTAGAGATATTATTTAAATTAAACAAATACATGTATCTATCAATTCATTGTGACTGATATTACTGAAGGTTGTAATGATGTTCAAACTGAAGATGATGCAACGATAGGTTCATATTTAATAAGTTACCATAATATTCATATTTTAATAATTATTAATTGATAATATTAACAAGACCTATATATTTATAAAGGGATTCTCTAAAAAAAATTATTATTTCCTCCGTCTACCAAATGAGTACTCATATTTCTTTTTTGGTTCGTCTACTAAATGAATATTCATTTGATTTTTTGGTAAGTGTCCTCACACAACTCACTCACAACAAAAATGAGACCCTTATTACACTCACACACACTTAATCAATTTCTTAAAACTAGTGTCATCTCCAAATGAGTACTCATTTGGTGGACAGAGAGGGTATTTTTTTTATTATTATCAAAATTGATGATTTTTTAAACTGACCTAAGTCGGGACCAAAGAAATTTACTAGTTTATAGAGTTTATTAATTTATTTGAGTATTATTTTAAAGAACTTTGACTATAGTTATAGAATGAAATAGACCAAAATATTGCTATTTAAAAATTTAAATATAATACCATATTTGGGTATTTTACTTTTACCAAATAAAATAACATTGGTCATAGGTACTACGCTTTTTTCTCTAGTATAGATAAAAATATAGAAATAGTAATAATTTTTTACTATTATGTCCTTACACCCTTACATAACTAGTATAAATTTTTTTGTGTAGCCAAAATTTGTATAACATTATAAATAACACTATTAAATGAAATTACATGGAAAATTTTAGAATTGAATATTGTCTATATATATGACTATAATTTCCTTATATTGTCTCTTCTTCTTTTTTATAACTTCAACATTTCCCATATTATTTCCTTTTAGCTAAATTTATGTTTTGACTACAAATATATGTTAAAACATTTATAAGACTCTAGTCATAAAATTAGTTTTCAGCCCTAACTAATTTTTTTTAATACTATGCGTATTCCTTACTTTAATTTATCCTTATTTCAATTAAATGCTTCTAATAAAAAAAATTATGATTATTGTAATATGAGCTTTGAAATATTACAATAATGTACACCTTTTAATTTGTTGTAAAATTAACATCCTCTCTGAAGAGTTGATATGACAAGCAAAAATAATTAATGACCAAAATAAAAAATACCGATATTGTGCAGCTACACTTTGGCGTAGCCGCCTCGGTTAGACATTCCTGGTCAACTTTTCAGCAACCAAAGAAAATACGAGAATGTTAATTTTGCAATAAATTGAAAGGTAATGAAATTATTACATCATTTCAAAGGTTTGGTTAAAATTGTTGTAACGTGTATTAATTCACAAGTAACCTAAATATGAGTTACAGTTCACGCATTAATTGACAAGTAACCAAATATTATATCATAAATGTGATCATTTACAAGTTGGACGCCATGAAAACTCTATAATATAGTCATATAAATACAAGATGCATATATATATGTAGAGAGTGTGAATTACGATTTTAATATTTATATATATATATAGGGTTGGGTTCCGTGGATCCCTATGCTTATAATAGATCCGTAGATCCAAATCTAGACCACACATTTATGACATGTGGCGCATCAAGATGGTGACACGTGGCAAGGCATTTCAAGGCAAAATCTGGAGAGGGGTAAAATTGGAATATAATTTTTGAAATTAAAAAAAAAAAAAATATTAGATTTTCTCAAAATAGGTATATTTTAGATGCATAAAGTTTCATACGAGAATGCATGAACTTTCATATAAAAATGCATAAAGTTTCATATAAAAATGCATAAGATTTCACCCCACCCCAACCCCACCCCCCACACCCCAGAACCCCACCCCCCTACCCCCCCACCCCCACCCACCCCCCTACCCCCCTACCCCCCCACCCCCACCCCCCCAATTTTTTTTTTTTTTTTTTAAAAAACAGATTTTCTGACCACTGACCCACCCCTACCCCCCTACCCCCCACCCCCCCCCCACAAATTTTTTTATTTTTTATTTTTTATTTTCTCAAAAACTGATTTTCTGACCACTGACCCCCCCACCCACCCACCCCACCCCCCAAAATTTTTTTTTAATCAGTTTTTTTTAAAAAAAAAATGGGGGGGGGTGGACCAGCAATCAGAAAATCAGTTTTTGAAAAAGAAAAAAAATTGGGGTTGGGGGGGGTGGGGTGGGGGTGGGGCAGGGGTGGGGTGGCGAAACTACCAGATTTATTAAAATGAAATGCATTTTTTGTATAATTTAATGCATTTTTATGTGAAAACTTTATGCATTTTTGTTTGATTTTATATGCATGTGAAACATGCCTATTTTTGGGGGGTGGTAATGGGGAGGGTTGGGGGGTGGTGTGGGCTGGATTGGGGGTGGTATGGGGTGGGGTGGTGAAAATACCAAAACTGGAAAAATTAAATGCATTTTTCTGTTCAAAGTTATGCATTTCATGTGAAAACTTTATGCATCTTTGTGTGAAACTATATGCATCTAAAATATATTTATTTTGAGAAAATCTAAAAAAACATATAGTATATTTTTTTAATTATTAAATCCAAAAATTACATTCCAATTTTACCCCTCCAGATTTTGCCTTGGAATGCTTGGAAGCTCCTTGCCACGTGTCACCATCTTGATGCGCCACATGTCATAAATGTGTGGTCAAGATTTGGATCTAGGGATCTATTATAAGCATTGGGATCTATATGATCCCATTCCTATATATATATATATATATATATATATATATATATATATATATATATATAAGGAAAAACCTATCAACCCTTGAAGAGAAAAAGACGTTTACAAGGGTTGAACCTCGTTAAAAGCTCATCAGAGAAAACCCTACAAGATGCATATATAACCGAAGTAGGACATCTTAATTTTTCAAAGTAATCTGAAAAACGTTTCCTATTATTATAAACCAAAAATATTTTTTTTTAATTATTTTTAGAAACAACAATATTAAATATGTAATTGATTTTATATATTACCTATTGGAATTGGCACCAGACAACAACCTTCACTTGCCAAAGAATTTGTTCCATATTCGCATTGTGCCCGCCCATTATTATAAATCCAAGACTCGTCGTCGGAGCAAATGGTTGCACAGTTGGTGCGAATTGAAGTTATATTTTCTTTTCCAATAACCCCCACAACCATGTCATCGCAGCCAATGGCAGTGATCCAGTTCTCATCTGATAATCTATATTGAGTCCTCAACAAGTCAAGTGTCAATCTTCGCTCCTCTGGCTTGGTAATTCCATTTTCATTGTAGCAAGTTGAAGCCATGTTCGGATAGTTAACTACAATTTTTGTTGAATTCAGCTCAACGATTTCAGTGCTTAGAAGACGAAGGTAGGGTTGCGGAGGGTTGGTGGTGCTGTTGCAAACAACTTCAAAAGATGGCTCCAAGTAGCAATTTGACCCCACTCCAAATGGATATGGAATCGACATTTTCCCACATTGATCTAAGCATCCAAATTTGGCAATTGAACTGGAAAATGATATTGCTGGCGAAGAAGCAAAGGAGTTATTACGTACAAGCATGTATTCATCAGACTTATTAAGTTAATGAATTTCACTAATCAAGCTTCGAACAAACTTATTAATCTATTGTCACCTTTACGGACACATATAAAAGGTATTATGATGCTTAATTTTCAAGTGGGGATCAGAAAAATAAATACAAGTGGGGATCAGAAAAATAAACTAACCTTGGCATCCTCCCGATAGGTAAGGATTGCCCTCGTAGCCTTGCACGCAGCTACACATGTATCCTTTATCGTAGTAATAATCATCAACACAAACACTCTTCTCATCTCGACACGCGTAAGTTGTAGAATTCCGAGCTTGGCTACAGTTTCCAGCCCCAATAATCCACCAGTTTAGCCGCACCACTGGTGGCCTAGATGCTGATGCCCAATCATCATTTAGCAATGCCGTTGAGTTATGGAGGTAGTACAATGGATACGAAAATATGGTTTGATTCCGAAACCTCCTCTCCTGTATAAAGGCATAGCTGCAGGGGAAAAGCTTTTTGCGTAGTGATTTTCCGCTCAAGTCAATTAACTGTGCTTCCAGCTCCAACAAATTATCTACATATGTGCGTTAAGTTCAAATTTTAGAAAAGAGGCAAAAATTAAATTTGAAATAATTACTTTACTTAAATAAATATATTAATAGCGAGGACAAAATTGAAAATATACTCTTACTAATATATCATTTTATTATTTTAATTAGCTATAATTTAAAGTTTAAACTAAAAGAATAATCAAAACCACCCAAACTGTTCCCGTGCGTCTCTAACTCTCCTCCCTCTGCTAATCGAACGAGCTCACGCCACCACTGTCATTGGACCCACCGCATGCATTACTAATTTTCAAAATCTCCAACAGAAATTAATATCCTCGATCCCCATATCTTCTCAATCTCGTCTCCTCTCCCTTGTAGGATCATTTGGTACTAGGATTTACTCTATTTGATTTGAGATAGTGGAGCTGCAAATTAATATTTTTCTTAGAAGAAGTTATGTGGAGGTGTATTTGTTTTGAGAGAGTCTAAATCTCGGCTCGTGATGACACTTCTAGACTTCAAGTTGTAGAGTCTATATCCTTTGGACATGTTGCTATAGCCAACAAGTATGCATTTCACACTTGTTTCATCAAGCTTTTGTCTTTTTTTTCTTTTGGCATCAAAGCCTAGTTAAATACTAGGATTTTTTCAAAAAATAAAAACACTCTCATTCAAAATGGAGATTTCACGACATGTTTCTCTACCAATCTTCGCCGAAGAAAAATTCGAGTTTTGGTGCAAGAAGATGAAGACACTACTTGCCTCCTTAGACTTGTGAGAGCTCGTAGATGAAGGCTACGACAACGAAAATGGAAATCTTACAGTGGCTCAAATAAAGGAGCTAAAGAAGATGAAGCAAAGAGATGTCGCATCTTTGTCAAAGATTCAACAAGCCGTCACCGATTCAATTTTTCCTCGAATCATGGGAGCTGAAAAATCAAAGGAAGCATGGGAGATTCTACAAAAGGAATTTCAAGGAGATGATATAAGGTTAGAGACATTAAACTGCAAACTCTACGAAGAGATTTTGAAAACACAAAAATGAAGGATAAGGAAAGTTTAAATGAGTTTCATTCAAGATTTATTGAGCTCACAAATCAAATGAAAGTGTATGGTGATTTCGGATCAGAGAATGATAGAAAAGATTTTAAAATGATATGTCTTCCAGAAAGATTTAATGCTATTGTGGCTGTTATTGAGTAAACTAAAGATGTTTCTAAAATGAGCATTCATGAGTTGATGGGTTCTTTGAAATTTTATGACGAGAGGTTGCTAAGGCAATCATAGAAGCCGATTGAAATTGCATTACAATCAAAACTGAATTTGAATGCTAAAACTGCCGGTGAATCATCCTCTAGTGGTGGTGAACAAATTGTGGTGGAAATCATGGTCGCGGGAAAAAACAACCGTGGAGGTAAAGGTTTCTCTGTGAGAGACCAAAATAAAGCTGCAAATGAGAAGAAATGCAATCATTGTGGAAAGATCAGCCATGAGTACAAGGATTGTTGATTTAAGGATAAATCGATCAAAATGCCACAAATATAGTCGGTTTGGACATCTTCAAAAAGATTTCTACGCCACAATCAACCACAAAATCAGCAACATGCAAATTTTTTGGAAGAAAAACAAAGTGAAGGTTACATGTTCTATGCTTCACAAAGTATAAGGGGAAAAAATGAAGATGTGTGGTACATCGATAGTGGTTGTAGTAACCACATGACAGGTGACGAGTTCATCTTTGTGAGCATTGATACGGCTGTAAATTCTCAAGTAAAGCTGGGAAATGGTGCTCTCGTCAAAGCCCAAGGAAAAGGAACAATTATCATCGACACAAGAAAGGGAACGAAGCGCATTAGCGATGTGCTACTTGTGCCGGATTTAAAGCAAAATCTGTTGAGTGTGGGAAACTTATTAAGTATAGGTATGCTGTCCATTTTTAAGGAAATTCATGCGTTATACTTGATAAAGATGAGCCGGAGCAAATTGTTGCAAAAATTCAAATGGAGAAGAGTCGCAACTTCCCACTCACAGTCAAATATGCTGAAAATATGGCAATGCAAGCTCCAGTAATGGATGAATCATGATTATGGCATTTGAGACTTGGTCATTTGAATTTTAATAGTCTCAAGCTACTACATAATAAGAATATGGTCCATGGTCTTCCAAAAATTAAAGAGATGCAACACGTATGTCAAGGATGTGCACTTGGAAAGCATCACCGACAACCACTAGAAAAAAACGTACGATTACCGACGGTATTTTGCCGTCCGTAATAAGGCACGGCCGCCGGTGATAAATGCTACCGACAGCGTTACCGACGGCAAATCGCCGTCGCTCATCGGCTCGTCGGCAACGCCATTGCCGGCGGCGCCGCCGGCATTTCCCGCCGTTAATGCCGCCGTTGAACGGCGGAGAGTTGCTGGAAAATTACCGACGGCAAATGTCGTCGCTAATTAGCGGCGGCGAGATCACCGTCGGTAATTTCCACCGGACGGTGGTGGCGCACTCGCCGGACTTGGCCGATGTATTACCGACGGCAAAATGCCCTCGCTAATTACTGACGGCATTTTGCCGTCGGTAATTTTTTTTAATTTATTTTTTTAATTAATTTATTTATTTTAATTAATTTATTTATTTTATTTTATTTATTTTATTGTATATCCATAATTTATTTTCGTATTTATACAGTATTGCATAATTTAGACAAACTTCCCAGTCGGTCACCCATCTTAGTTGTGCTCTAAGTCAAGCACGCTTAACCTTGAAGTTCTTTTCGAGTGGTCACCAGTACAGAACACTTGTATTATTGATATATCTAGTACCTATAAATTCATTTAAAGTCTACTTCAATATGCAATATCATATATATTCATAACCTTATAATATGTCGAGATGATATCCAAAAAATGTTGTTAATTACGGATTTGGCTCGTTTCCGTCCCTATTTTTATGTTGGAAAAATATTTATTTATTAATTTAATTTAATTTAATTTTTTTTTTTATCAATCTACTATTTTATCAATCTAGTAACAATCTTGAATTCTTACTATGAATATTATCTTAAGTTATAATTATAAGTTTCTTACTAAGAATCTTGAATGCATAGTAATAAAATTAGATTAGTGATGAGTGATGAGTGAATCACTAATCAAATTAACATTCTTAAGTTATAATTATAAGATTCTTACTAAGAATCTTGAATTCTTAAATAATATCTTACATTAGTGATGAGTGAATCACTAATCAAATTAACATTATTAAGTTATAATTACAAGTTTCTTACTAACAATCTTGAATGCTTAGTAATAATATTAGATTAGTGATGATTGATGAGTGGATCACTAATCAAATTAACATTATTAAGTTATAATTATAAGTTTCTTACTAACAATCTTGAATGCTTAGTAATAATATTAGATTAGTGATGATTGATGAGTGAATCACTAATCAAATTAATATTCTTAAGCTATAATTATAAGTTTCTCACTAACAATCTTGAATGCTTAGCAATAATATTAGATGAGTGATGAGTGATGAGTAAATCAATAAATCAAATTAACATTATTAAGTTATAATTATAAGATTCTTACTAAGAATCTTGAATTCTTAAGTAATATCTTACATTAGTGATGAGTGATGAGTGATGAGTGAATCACTAATCAAATTAACATTATTAAGTTATAATTACAAGTTTCTTACTTTCAATCTTGAATGCTTAGTAATAATATTAGATTAGTGATGAGTGATGAGTGATGAGTAAATCAATAAATCAAATTAACATTATTAAGTTATAATTATAAGATTCTTACTAAGAATCTTGAATTCTTAAGTAATATCTTACATTAGTGATGAGTGATGAGTGAATCACTAATCAAATTAACATTATTAAGTTATAATTATAAGATTCTTACTAAGAATCTTGAATTCTTAAGTAATATCTTACATTAGTGATGAGTGATGAGTGAATCACTAATCAAATTAACATTATTAAGTTATAATTATAAGTTTTCTCACTAACAATCTTGAATGCTTAGCAATAATATTAGATTAGTGATGATTGATGAGTGAATCACTAATCAAATTAATATTCTTAAGTTATAATGTTTCTCACTAACAATCTTGAATGCTTAGCAATAATATTAGATTAGTGATGATTGATGAGTGAATCACTAATCAAATTAACATTCTGAAGTTATAATTATAAGATTCTTACTAAGAATCTTGAATTCTTAAGTAATATCTTACATTAGTGATGACTGATGAGTGATGAGTGAATCACTAATCAAATTAACATTATTAAGTTATAATTATAAGATTCTTACTTAAATCTTGAATTCTTAAGTAATACTCCCTCCGTCCGCCAAAAGTATGGCACTTTGGCTGGGCACGGAGATTAATAAAATTGGTGATGATGTTGATGTAGTGGAGAAAGGGTCCCACCACTTTTTGAGATGTGTGGTGGAGATTGAATTTGGGGTGGGTTTTTTGTAAATAAAGAGTGTTTGTAAGGATAAAATATAAAGGTGGATGGTGGGACCATGACTTAAAAAGGAAAGTGGAATACTTTTTGCGGACGCCAAATATAGTAATTGTGCCATACTTTTGGCGGACGGAGGGAGTATCTTACATTAGTGATGAGTGATGAGTGAATCACTAATCAAATTAACATTATTAAGTTATAATTATAAGTTTCTCACTAACAATCTTGAATGCTTAGCAATAATATTATATTAGTGATGAGTGATGAGTGAATCACTAATCAAATTAACATTCTTAAGTTATAATTATAAGATTCTTACTAAGAATCTTGAATTCTTAAGTAATATCTTACATTAGTGATGAGTGATGAGTGATGAATGAATCACTAATCAAATTAACATTATTAAGTTATAATTATAAGATTCTTACTAAGAATCTTGAATTCTTAAGTAATATCTTACATTAGTGATGAGTGATGAGTGATGAGTGAATCACTAATCAAATTAACATTATTAAGTTATAATTATTAGTTTCTTACTAATAATCTTGAATGCTTAGTAATAATATTAGATTAGTGATCATTGACGAGTGGATCACTAATCAAATTAACATTCTTAAGTTATAATTATAAGTTTCTTACTAGGAATCTTGAATTCTTAGTAATAATCTTAGATTAGTAATAATCAATGTTTAATTTTTCACTTGTATTTCAATATATATTTAATTTTAATGTTTTCGTATTATTATCTTTGACCAATTTATTAGATGATAAATGAAAAAAATAAAAAAAAAATAAATAAATAAATAAAAATTACCGACGGCAAACGCCGTCGGTAATTAGAATTTGCCATCGGTAATTAGCGGCGGCAAAATGCCGTCGGTAATTTTGGCCGGACGGTGGTGGTGCTATCGCCGGATGTCACCGGCGGTGGTGATTAGCGGCGGCCTCTTGCCGCCGGTAAATAGCGACGGCAACGCCGTCGGTAATAAATAATATATATTTAAATTAACATATATTTAAATTAGCGACGGCGGAACCGCCGCTAATTAGCGGCGGTTATTTTGCCGTCGGTAATGCGCCGGTAATAGGCAAAAGGCGGGTCGCCGTTTTTGCCGCCGCCGTGCCGTCGGTAATTGCCGGCGGCGGCGTCGCCGTCGCTAATTTTCGCCACTATTTTCGCGTTTTTTTGTAGTGAACCGTTTCCAAAAGGAGTTGCCTGGAGAGCGAAGAAGCCTTTGGAGATTGTACACACCGACGTGTCCGGACCAATGTCGATAAATTCTCATGGTGGAAATACGTCCTTCATTCTCTTTATTGATGATTTTACTCGTATGACTTGGGTCTACTTCTTGAAGCAAAAAACCGAAGTATTTGAAGTTTTCCGAAAATTTAAGATTCTAGTAGAGAATCAAAGTGGGAGTACCATCAAAGTACTAAGAAGTGACAATTGAAAAGAGTATACTTCAAATCAGTTCACCAAGTATTGTGAAGAAGAAGGCATTGAAAGACAACTAAGTATTGGATACACACCACAACAAAATGGTGTGTCCGAACGGAAGAATAGAACGGTGATGGAAATGGCAAAATCTATGATTCATGCCAAAGGATTGCCTAAAAGTTTTTGAGCAGATGTTGTTCATACCGTTGTCTACTTAATGAATCGATGTCCAACAAAAGTCGTGATGAATAGAACTCCAATTGAAGCTTGAAGTGGAAGAAAACCATCAGTCAAGCATTTGAGAATTTATAGGTCAATTTGTTATGATCAAATTCCAAAAGAAAAAAAGACAAAAGCTTGATAGAACAAGTATAAAATGCATATTTGTTGGCTATAGCAACATGTCCAAAGGATATAGACTCTACAACTTGAAAACTAGAAGTGTCATCACGAGCCGATATTTAGACTCTCTCAAGAATAAATACACCTCCACAACTTCTTCTAAGAACATAAAATTTGCAACTCCAGTATCTCTAATCAAATATAGTAAATCCTAGTACTAAACGATCCTACATCCCTGCCACCCAAACAAGCTCACATTGTCGGATGAAAGTCGATGTCTCTTGCATCACCCTGTCACTGACACCTACCTCTTGTATCATTAATTTTCAAAATCTCCAACAAAAATTAAAGCTTTTTTTTATTTGTGGATAATAACAGGAGGCGAGAGATGGCGGTCGAGGAAAGAGGTGGTGGTGGCTGGAAATTAGCAGAAGGGGATGGAAAATGGCGTGGGACGGCTGAGGAACTAGGTAGTTTACATAGAAGAGCATGTGGTTGCCCAGTGGCCGATTTACGTGGCGATTTACTTTGGACTTTGGAGCATGGGGATGCAACTACATCCCCCCAAAAATATATTATTAATATTTATATACTTCTAATTAAAAATGAATTGAGATTCAGTATATCACACTTGATGTCTCATTTTTAATTTTGTTTATTTTCTTATATTCTCCTTGTTCATAAAAAAAATTTACTTTTTTTTTGGGACGTCCACAAAAAAGTTTCCTACTTTTATTTGGACTATAGTTATAACACATTTTCACCACTCCCAAGACACTCAACAATTTTTTCTCATATCTCAATACACATAACAACTTTTTCCTAAAACTCGTGTCACGTTCTCTTAGAAAGTTCTTTCATGGACGAGAGAGTATATTTTTTCTTCAATTTTAACTTTGTAAACTTTAGTTTAATTTTGTCATTATTAACTAGGGTTTATTTCAAAATTGTTATCTTTAAAAAATAAAAATAAATATATTATTAAACCAAAATTTCAACCATTAAATAAATAAAAAATGAAAAATTATTGATGATCAAATTTTTGATTGTTATTAAAATAATATTCGGTCGTTAAAAAAAAACAAAATGGTCACTAGGGTTGGTAATTTAACAACTGAAATTTTCGATTAATAAAGAGTTTTGATAGTATATTTGTCAAAAAAGTAGAAGAGAGAATAAAGTTAACTTTTTAAGTGAGAAGAAAGGTAATTATATTTTGTGAACATATATGACATTTGAGATAAATAATGAGTTGATACATTTATAATAAGAAAACGAGCTATAACAAAAAGACAAATTCCTTTAAATTTTCTCTTACTTTTCCCCCATTTTTGGCAAAAACAAAAAAAAAATCAACATTTCTCATTTCTCGTTTTCATTTCAAAGAGAGACAAAAAACGAAGGGATAATATTTAGAAAAGAATGAATGAAAAAACAATGAAATTATCATTTGTAGAAAATAATAGTAGAAAAGAAAAGAGGGGATAAATTTTTATTATTAATTATTTTTTCAATAATAAATTTATCAACTAAAGAAACACTACACAGTTCTTCAAGAAAAAAAAATACATCAATTTATCTATGGTTGAACATTACCTTCAAACATGCTGTCCTGGCAACAACCATGATATGGGCAATACCCGACGCCGCCTGTATCATTCTTGTCGGCACAAAACGCCGAGCAGCCTCCAAAGACGGAACTTCCGTTGGATCGCAGCACCATATCATCGCAGCCAATGGCAGTGAGCACATTTTCATACGAAAACGTATAGGGAGTTCCGGACAAGTTCACACTCAAACTATGTTGATCATTTACTGACGAACCATAGCAAGCTGAAATCATGTAAGGGTTTATGAGCCGAATATAAGTTTGATTGATTTCAATCACTTGCTTATTGATAATAGAGAGGTAAGCTTTGGGAGGGCGAGTGGAAGTATTGCAGTCGATGTTAAAGTAGGGATCGAGGGAGCAATTTGACCCGACTCCGAATGGATATGGAATGGGTAAATCCCCGCAGCGATCCAGGCATCCGAGCTTGGCAATTGGAGCGGCGGAGAATAGTGGTGAGACAAGTAGGAAGATAGAGATTAGTTGCAGAGGCAGCATGATTGGTTTAGCTCAAGAGTAGCAGTTTAATGGAAAGAAACTGGGTTTTAAACGATACATAACTTTCTTATATAAATGGATTCTTTGTAGAGGACTTCGACAATTAAATAAATAGATTTTTCGTCTTATTAATTAAATTTTATAATTTCTGAAATTATCTCATCTGGGAGAAATTTTGGTCTTTATCCGGCTTGCAGCATGAAGTGGAAAGCAATAATATCCAAAGTGCCTTTTTGAAGCATTCAAAAGAAAGTGGCGAAATTTCCTCGAAGGGGAGTGCTATTAATTTCACTATGATGCATGACTAGAAGGGAGGAGAAAAAAAGGGGCAGCCAACCGAGTGTGGGTCACTATTTTAATTGGTGGCATTTATAATCCCCTTGAGTTTTCAAAGGCACCTGTAGCTCTTCAATCATTTTTCACAAATTCTCCCCGGGTGCACCGTGCACCCGGATGTACAGTGTCCTTTTGATAATATGATAGTATCATTTAATGTTAGTACTGTCATTTCAATATAGTGTTAGTGTAATTTCGCGACAGTGTTATTTATATAACATGTTAGTGTCATTTAAAGTAAGTATTAGTGTTATTTTGCACCTGAGTGCACAGAAGACCACCACATCATTTTTTAGGACTAAAATATTTTCACACATTTGGAAGTTACAAAAATATACTCCCTCCGCTACCCCCTTTCAATAAAAGTGGCTATATTATTATATTTATTTATTTTATTTTTTTTGATAAATTTATAATATTAAATAAAGAAATTAAAAGATCACCTCATCATTTTCTAGGACTAAAATATTTTCACACATTTGGAAGTTACAAAAATATACTCCCTCTGCTACCCCCTTTCAATAAAAGTGGCTATATTATTATTATTATTATTATTATTATTATTATTATTATTATTATTATTATTATTATTATTATATATTTTTGATAAATTTACAATATTAAATAAAAAAATTAAAATACCGCGTCACAAGGGACTCGAACCCAAGACCTTTGGCTTTAGGCATTAACCCATTATCGCTTGGCCAACACACGCACACATATTATTATATTTATTTATTCCACTATAAGTTGCCCAAATCTAAAATAGAAAAGTTTTGAGTTTAATTAATTCCACTTAATTAAGAATTAGGGCAGCCTAATTAAACCCTCTCTCATCTCTTTGCATCATTCTAACCCTTGCCGTCTCACTCTAACCTAACCTCCTATGACACGATCTCTCTCGAATTTTCTATAGGCCGTAACGATTAAAAATAAGAGAACCATCGATTCTCCGACATCAACCCTCGATTATTTGGGGTCAGATGTCTCTGTGAGTGGCGGAGGCGGCGCCGACCTACTTCTCTCTCGAAATTCGTGTTGGTACATCCCTTTGTTTGTGCAAACCCTAGCCCAAACCCACCTCCCGCCGTCTGCGGCAGTGATGAAAAATGAGAGTACCTTCGATTCTCTAGCGTTGACCCTCGATTCTTTGGGGTCAGATGTCACTATGAGCGACGTCCTCATTTGTGCTGGCAAATTTGATTCCCTTCGTTTTGTGTGCGGTCTATTTTATAAAGGTTCATCTTTTGATGCGATTCTCTATCTGGGCATGTGTGTGTGTGTTTCGCTTGTGGTTTATTAATTGAACGAATTTGTTTGGATGAGAGGAGAATGATGCTAGCTGATTACATTAGTATAGTGTTGGGTGTGAATCTTGCTGCTTTTTTTTTTTCTCAAAGTGAATCTTGCTGCTTATTACTGATCAATATCGTCTTTTCTGTGATGATGTCAAAATTTCTTCTAATTTTGTAACTTGGTTCTGGATTACCAAGAAATTTGATTGCAATTACTGAATATTGCTCAAAACCATGGCTTGAAGATGGGACTTGCGATCATGAACAAGACGCCTGGTTGGGACAGGGTTTGAAGAAAGTATTGCATTCGTTTATGGAAATCCTACTAACAACTGCTTCCAGCGCCTCATCAGCTCCTGAAATGGCGGAAATATTACAAATATGGTGAACTTTAATTTAAATTTGGATGTGTTATTTAATGGATTGTGTTGTTTAAAAATTGGTTCTTATTAACTCATTAATTAAGATAAAAAAAAGGCATTTAATAATATTAAATTTTAATGGGTCGCATTCAATTAAAGCATAACATTCAATTTTAATCTTCCAGTTCGAAAAAAATGGGAACTTTAATTGGAATGGAGGGAGTATGTTACATCATTTTGAAAGTTACGGGAGCTAAAGTTTACCGCTCCACATGACAAAAAAAGCATGCAACTTTGATAGCACTAGTTTAAAAGAAGAAAAAAAAAAAAAAAAAAAGAAGACTTTGGTTGAGGTCGTCTTCTTTGAGGAAAAATCAACATTCCTTTAGAACTTGCGTGTGAATTAGTGTTATTTTGCACCTGAGTGCACAGAAGACCACCACATCATTTTTTAGGACTAAAATATTTTCACACATTTGGAAGTTACAAAAATATACTCCCTCCGCTACCCCCTTTCAATAAAAGTGGCTATATTATTATATTTATTTATTTTATTTTTTTTGATAAATTTATAATATTAAATAAAGAAATTAAAAGATCACCTCATCATTTTCTAGGACTAAAATATTTTCACACATTTGGAAGTTACAAAAATATACTCCCTCTGCTACCCCCTTTCAATAAAAGTGGCTATATTATTATTATTATTATTATTATTATTATTATTATTATTATTATTATTATTATTATTATTATTATTATTATTATATATTTTTGATAAATTTACAATATTAAATAAAAAAATTAAAATACCGCGTCACAAGGGACTCGAACCCAAGACCTTTGGCTTTAGGCATTAACCCATTATCGCTTGGCCAACACACGCACACATATTATTATATTTATTTATTCCACTATAAGTTGCCCAAATCTAAAATAGAAAAGTTTTGAGTTTAATTAATTCCACTTAATTAAGAATTAGGGCAGCCTAATTAAACCCTCTCTCATCTCTTTGCATCATTCTAACCCTTGCCGTCTCACTCTAACCTAACCTCCTATGACACGATCTCTCTCGAATTTTCTATAGGCCGTAACGATTAAAAATAAGAGAACCATCGATTCTCCGACATCAACCCTCGATTATTTGGGGTCAGATGTCTCTGTGAGTGGCGGAGGCGGCGCCGACCTACTTCTCTCTCGAAATTCGTGTTGGTACATCCCTTTGTTTGTGCAAACCCTAGCCCAAACCCACCTCCCGCCGTCTGCGGCAGTGATGAAAAATGAGAGTACCTTCGATTCTCTAGCGTTGACCCTCGATTCTTTGGGGTCAGATGTCACTATGAGCGACGTCCTCATTTGTGCTGGCAAATTTGATTCCCTTCGTTTTGTGTGCGGTCTATTTTATAAAGGTTCATCTTTTGATGCGATTCTCTATCTGGGCATGTGTGTGTGTGTTTCGCTTGTGGTTTATTAATTGAACGAATTTGTTTGGATGAGAGGAGAATGATGCTAGCTGATTACATTAGTATAGTGTTGGGTGTGAATCTTGCTGCTTTTTTTTTTCTCAAAGTGAATCTTGCTGCTTATTACTGATCAATATCGTCTTTTCTGTGATGATGTCAAAATTTCTTCTAATTTTGTAACTTGGTTCTGGATTACCAAGAAATTTGATTGCAATTACTGAATATTGCTCAAAACCATGGCTTGAAGATGGGACTTGCGATCATGAACAAGACGCCTGGTTGGGACAGGGTTTGAAGAAAGTATTGCATTCGTTTATGGAAATCCTACTAACAACTGCTTCCAGCGCCTCATCAGCTCCTGAAATGGCGGAAATATTACAAATATGGTGAACTTTAATTTAAATTTGGATGTGTTATTTAATGGATTGTGTTGTTTAAAAATTGGTTCTTATTAACTCATTAATTAAGATAAAAAAAAGGCATTTAATAATATTAAATTTTAATGGGTCGCATTCAATTAAAGCATAACATTCAATTTTAATCTTCCAGTTCGAAAAAAATGGGAACTTTAATTGGAATGGAGGGAGTATGTTACATCATTTTGAAAGTTACGGGAGCTAAAGTTTACCGCTCCACATGACAAAAAAAGCATGCAACTTTGATAGCACTAGTTTAAAAGAAGAAAAAAAAAAAAAAAAAAAAAGAAGACTTTGGTTGAGGTCGTCTTCTTTGAGGAAAAATCAACATTCCTTTAGAACTTGCGTGTGAATTAATTGAGCGATAGTGATCTACGACGAAATGTTGTCGTCGAGGGACACCATTGCATTGACATTTCAAAGAAAACTACATCTCATTATTGAGGAAAAATAATATATATATATATATATATATATATATGGGCGCGCTCCAGTGAGATCTCCTATTTTTCCTGTAACATGAGTACAATGAATAAGACATATAATACTAATGAACAAAACGTATATCTAATGAACAAGATGTATATACTGATGAAAAAAAAAATTTAAAAAAAAAATCGTAATGAATAAGACATATATACTGATGAACAGGGCCGTATATACTGATGAATATGATGAATAACAAAATTTAAAATATTCTGCTCCCTGCAGGATTCGAACCCTGCGAAAAAAAAAAATCACCCTCCCGATACAATATCAGCCATAAGATTGATAAAATAAACGCACCAGATCGTGTCCTAGATCTCACTAAAATTAGGGGGTCTCATTGGAGCGGCCCTATATATATATATATAGGAAGAGGTTCTATTGAGAAGCCTAAATATTTTGAGAAGTGAGAAGCAATCTTGATCCTTGATTTATATAAATCTAACGGTTTATGCTTTTTTGTTAATTTATGATTTGTTTAATTATCAAAGGTTACTTTTGTAATCTACTATAATAATCTAACAGATATTCTAGTTACATAGGCCATATATAATCTGTTTATTTTCGGTAAGATTTGTTGCATCCCTAAACAAAGATTTGCTTATTATTGTATTCCTTTTTTTCTTTTCACCGATTTGATTCTTTTTAGTAATATTAAACATTATTCATAATTCATTGAACACAATTTATTTGATCTTTTAATTCGTAGGGTCATAACATGAAAATATATGCATAATATATCTTTTAATTACTTTTTATACTTGTCCCTCAGTATCATGACATGGTTTTGAAACATCCTCGGAAGATAAGATGCACCAGCCCAACCAAAAATTTTATTAATTAAAATAAAAACACTACACAATTGATTGAACATTATTCATAAATCATTGAACACAAAAACTACTTTCAAACGATCTCAAATGATGGCCCTGAAGATTATTCATAAATCATTGAACATAATACACAATTGATTGAACATTATTCATAAATCATTGAACATAATACACAATTGATTGAACATTATCATAAGGTAGAACGACTCGTTTCCGAGGTCGAAGCAGGAGATCAATTCATGGCCGTTCAAATCCTCAACCAGCAGTGAAGATTCTCCCTGAAGAACTGACCGATCAGACGACCGTCGTAGGCTAAAGGGGCTTCGCCGACGCCGCGCCACTCCCTCGTACCGAGCGTGTAGACTTGGCACTCGGAATTGGGGATTCTCAAGCAGGATTCGCTCCTCAGATGCATTTCCCTCTTCTGATAGATTCTCAGGCGTGAGAGGATCTCGATGATGATGTGGGACGGGAGGCTCATCAGGATATCGCTGCCGTTGGCGCGGATTTTGGGGGCGAGATGATGAACACCATTATACATAAGAAATTTGAAGTTGTTTTGAGGTATGATAATGGAGATTTTGATTGGGGTTTGTCGAAGAAGATTGAAAATGTATGAATTAATGAAGTGTGATTTCCGAGATTTGATAGGGAGGAGTAATTATTGGGAGGCTGTAAAATACATATTTAACCCTACGAATTATTAGATTTTATTTAATGAATTAAAAATCCTGTTAATTAATCATATGAAAGCCAAAATCTAACCGTTAGATCTAATGAAATCAATGAACGAGATTCATTCTTAATTCTCACACTAAGAGGGCTTCTCCATAGAGACTAACCCGGTTCAAGAAAGAACCATAAATAAAAAAAGACCGGAGAACCATTTTCAGCCATTCGATCATCAAGATCTACGGTGGATGCATCATCTTGTTGGATGAATGCAGATCCTGGGTTCGAATCCTGAAGGGAGCATTTTTTTTTTAATTTTTTTAGTGCATTAATTTTAACAGCGAATGCATTAATTTTTACAGTGGATGCATTAGATTTGATGGTTCTCTCGTTCTCACAAATAATGTAGTTCTCTCTAGAACCACACCCTATTTATATATATATATATATATATATATATATATATATATATATATATATATATATTGGCAGTGTTAAGGTATTTAAAGCACATGAAGTGGATGAGGTCAATTATTATTCTTTTGAGAACTAATTTAATTATTTATAGGAACCCACTTTACATACTAATATTCATAAAATAAGATTTTGTTTGGCCTAAATAAGGATGTCAAAAAAGCCCGAAACCGACGGATCGATCCGAATAGACCGATAAAAAGAAGGGTTAGGGCTGAAAATTTTTAGCCCGAAAAAAATTTAGCCCGAATAACCCGAACCGAAAATAACCCGAGCCCGATAGGGTTGGTCCGAAAACCCAGTGGGATGGCCCGATTAACCGAACAATTTCTTAATAATTGATTTTTAAACTTTAATACTTTACTTTTTAATTCGATAATAACATTTTGATGCTTGTAGAATATGTTTTGATGTTTTCCTACGGTTAATAACAAACATCTATGATATAAAAGTTAAAGAAAGATAGTCATTTATATTAAATCTATATACAATTTTCATCGGAAAAGAAGTTAAAGTTAGATATTATGTAAATTTACGTTAAAATAACACTAATTTTTGTATCTAAACCAAGGCGAAATGTCTTGATTTAAAAAAACACTACATATTTTTATTACAAGGGTATAATTATATAATAAAAAAATTAAACATATAAAAAAATCGTAAACTTGCGGGCCCGAACAGGCTAGCCCGAAACCGAGCGGGTTAGGGTTAGGATCGAAAAATTTTAGCACGAAAAATAAAAAAATCGACTAGCCCGAACAGAAAATAACTCGAAACCGAATGGGCTGGCCCGAAATCGAGTGGGCTGGCCCGATTGACATCCTTAGGCGTAAACATAAGCTTTTTTCAAATTGTATCAATTTTAAAGTTAATATTTCACTTTTATTTTATTTTTTGAAACAATAATCTTTAAAAAATGATTGATAAATTTAATACAAGTTGAAAAGATTGGGATACAACACAATTGCTAAATATGTAGATATGTTTGATAAGTTTAAAGTTTGACATAGAATTGATAAAATTGTAAAGATCGGAATAGATTTATATGATTAACCTATGATTTTAAACAAACTAATAGAGACTGTTATATTGATTATTATAACATATAAAAATATTTACTTTTTCATATATTCTCTAGTTTTCTAGAAAAAAATAAATAAATAAAAACAGAATTTACTACTCTTGACAAATGACAAGTACCTCCATCGATTCCGTCCTGGCAACAACCATGATATGGGCAATACCCGACGCCGCCTGTATCATTCATGTCAGCACAAAACGCCGAGCAGCCTCCAAAGACGGAACTTCCGTTGGATCGCAGTCGATGGCGGTGAGCACATTTTCAGACGACAACGTATAGGGAGTTCTCGACAAGTTCACACTCAAACTATGTTGATCATTTACTGACAAACCATAGCAAGCTGAAATCATGTAAGGGTCTATGAGCCGAATATAAGTTTGATTGATTTCAATCACTTGTTTATTGCTAATTGAGAGGTAAGCTTTGGGAGGGCAAGTGGAAGTATTGCAGTCGATGTTAAAGTAGGGATCGAGGGAGCAATTTGACCCGACTCCGAATGGATATGGAATGGGTAAATCCCCGCAGCGATCCAGGCATTCGGGCTTGGCAATTGGAGCCGTCGAGAATAGTGGTGAGAGAAGTAAAAAAGATAGAGATTAGTTGCAGAGCCAACATAATGCACACTACAACAAAAAATATATATTAAGACACTTATTTAGAGGCATTTTTATTAAGTGTGTTAGAACATGGTATCAATGAATTTGTATAGATTGAAGACATGTTTAGGAGACTGAATTGAATTGTATTGCTTGCTTTCTTTGAGTATTACAAGCTCCCTTTTATAGGGTTACAATTGAACTAAATAAGGTAAGTAAGTAAAAAAGGAAACATCTATCAAGGATCTTTGATTGATTCTTAATTGATCTCTTTCCTTTCAACACTCCCCCTCAAGTTGAGTGACGGGATTTTCGATACTCAACTTGCCAAGAACTTCTGCAAAATTCTTGGAGTTCACGACTTTGGTTAGGATATCTGTAAGTTGGTCTTCTGATCGTACTAACGGTAAAGTCACAATGCCACCTTCAATCTTTTCTTTGATAAAGTGCCTATCAACCTCAACATGTTTGGTTCTATCATGTTGAACAGGGTTCTCAGATATGCTGATGGCAGCTTTGTTGTCGCAGAACATTTGGCATTTTTTTGTTGGATGAAGACCTAACTCCATTAATAGTTTCCTTAACCAAAGAACTTCAGTCAGCCCACTCTTGATTCCTCTGAACTCTGCTTCTGCACTTGAGAGAGCCACCACCTTCTGTTTCTTACTCCTCCATGATACAAGATTACCTCCAATAAAGGCAAAGTATCCCGCTGTTGATTTCCTGTCAATCGGGTTTCCAGCCCAATCAACATCCGTGTAGGCTTGTATCTCCAGATGTCCCGTCCTCTTGAACAGTACTCCATAATCGAAGGTTCCTTTCAAGTACCTCACAATTCTGAGTGCAGCTTCCAACTGGTCAGCTTGTGGTTGGTGCATAAATTGACTCACAACACCAACATCATAGGCAATATCAGGTCGGGTATGAGAAAGGTAGATGAGTTTTCCCACCAGACACTGATATTATCCTCGATCCGCTAACTCAGCTCATTTCACAATTTGTAGCCCATGATTTACAGCAATAGGAGTTTCTGTTGGCTTGCAATCTAGCATCCCTATTTCTGCTAGAAGATCTAGAGTATACTTCTTCTGGTTGATGAAGATCCCCTTCTTTGATCCGAGAACTTCAATTCCGATGAAGTATTTTAATTTTCCCAAGTCCTTCATCTCGAATTCTTTGAACAAACTTTCTTTGAACTTCTGAATCTCCTCTGTGTCATCCCCTGTTTTGATCATGTCATCAACATAAATAACCAAACAGGAAATAAGATCACCTCGTTTCTTTAACAATAAGGTGTGGTCAAAGTTGCTTTGCTGGCATCCAAACTTCTTCATAACTGTGGTGAATCTCCCAAACCAGGCTCTGGGAGACTGTTTGAGCCCATATAAGGTCTTCTTCAACTTGCATACCTCACCATCTTCGAAATCTTCTGAAAAACCTTGGGGTATCTCCATGTAGACTTCCCTATCTTCTTCAAGTTCTCCATGAAGGAAAGCATTTGTAACATCGAACTGATGGAGATCCCAGTCTTTATTAGCAGCAATGGAGATGAGGACTCTAACGGTGTTCATCTTTGCGACAGGTGAGAAGGTCTCCTCATAGTCGATCCCATACATCTGTGTGTATCCTTTTACGACTAGTCGAGCTTTGTAACGCTCAATAGAACCATCCGGTCTCCTTTTGATTGTGAAAACCCATTTGCATCCTACAGTTTTCTTCTCTTTTAGCAACCTGCACTTCTCTCATGTGTGATTTCGGTTCAGGGCACTTATCTCTTTCTTCATAGCATTTCTCCAATGCTCGATCTTGGGAGCCTGTTCTGCTGTTTGCGAGATATCCTCATCATATAAGGCTGCTTCATAGGCTGCTGCATTTTTGGACAAGTTTCCGTTGTCGATATTCCCAACTGAGTATCGAGAATTCCGCACGATCTTCTTTGGGGTATACCGTTTAGGAGGCACACCCTGATTACTTCTGGGTGGTAGCACATATCTCACAGTATCTCCATCTACTGTATTCTCCTCATGTTCTTCTTCAATGACTTGAGAAATATGATCAGTAGTAGGTTCAGAAGCTCTTACCTCAGATATCAGTGGCAGAGAAGATATAGGCTCATGCAGCGGACTAAATTGTTCTGGAGTGGATGAAACATGCTCGGCGACAAGGTTAACTTTTTCTGTTGGGTCTGCTTCCGGGCCTGGAATTGGTAACCAACTTAATAGGTCGATCTCACTCTCTTTCTCACTCTCCCCCTGACTTTTTAAGGTGGGTACTATAAAAATACTCAGTTTCAAAAAGTCGCAGTTCATGGTGGTTATGATTTGACGGGTTTTAGGATTGTAACATCTATACCCTTTTTGGTTAACACCATACCCGACAAACACACACTTCATGGCACAAAGAGAGAGTTTAGTTCGTTCATGCTTGGGAATATGAACGAATACGGAACTATTAAAAACTCGAGGTTGAAGCGTATGAGCGAGAGGTATATCAACAAGAGTGGATAATTTCTGTAATGGAGTTTGAAGCTGGAGGGTTCTGGTGGGAAGGCGATTTATAAGGTAAAGGTGGCGACAGCTTCAGGCCAGAAGTGGATGGGTACCTTAGACTCAAGCATCATAGCACGGGTCATTTCAAGGAGAATTCTATTTTTCGTTCATCAACACCATTTTGTTCGGGAGTATGGGGACAAGTGGTTTGATGAATTATCCCTCTTTGTTGACAGAAGTCCTGCATGGATCGATTGACAAATTCCCCCCCATTATCGATTTTAAGGGTTTGGATATGTTTCTGAAATTGAGTTTGAATCATGTTGAAGAAATGAGTGAACTTTTAAAAAACTTGAGATTTATTTTTGAGAAAATACACCCATGTCATCCTAGTGCAATCATCAATAAAGAGCAGAAAATATCTAAAACCTTGACCCCCCACAACAGGTGAAGGACCCCAAACATCAAAATGAACAAGAGAAAATATGGCGTTCACTTGTGTATCACTAGGCTTAAAAGATTTTCGGTGGCTTTTAGCTAAAACACAAGTCTCACAAGATAAAGTCTCATTTTTCACTAATTTAGTAAATAAAAGCTTAAGATACCCCGTGGATGGATGCCCTAACCGACGGTGCCAAAGCCAGGCTTCCCGGTCAGCAATTCCGTGAGCCAGCATCACCTTGCCGTGTTGAGCTATCTCATCCACATAGTACAATCCATCCCGCTCAGTGCCACGCCCAATAATCTCCCCCCGCCTGATATCCTGAAGAAAACAGAAGTGGGGATGCATTATCATGGTACAATTAAGCTCTTTTGTAACATGGCTAATAGACAACAGTTTATGAGAAAGAGATGGAACATATAGACAATTTGAGAGACGAAGAGTAGGAGAAATTTCTATAGTTCCGACTCCTTCAACACGAGTGAAATCACCACTAGCAGTTTGAACATGTGTTCGGTGGGATGTTGATTACTTAATAATATCAGTTTTATCAAAGGTCATCGTATCAGTAGCTCCACAATCAAAAATCCACCCTTCATCTCTATCCCTATTATCACAAGAGGCTTGATATGCAGCGGAGAAATTTAGGGAATTTCTACATAATTGGGGAGTGATTTTAGTATTATGTAGAAGATTGGGGTGTTTCTGTAATTTATGAAAACTTAGGGGGGCAGTTTGCATAAGATGGGGTAAGTTCTGCAATTTAACAAAACCTCGGGGTAGCTTTTGTATTTTATTAGAACTTAGGGGGGCAGATTTTAAGGGATATGGTATTTTTTGCAAATAAAGAGAAGAATGAGGGTTTAGTGTGAAAACACCAAACCCTATACCTAATTTTAATCCCCCATTCCCTTCTCCAGCCGCCTCCCTCTCACATCTACTCCCTCCGTTCTGCCCAGCCGGGGACGCCTGATCCGCGGCCACCGCCGCTGCTTCCGCAGCCACCGCCTCTGTTCCGATAGGCCTTTCACGTCTGCTCCCTCCGTTCTGCCCAGCCGGAGACGTCCGATTCGTGGCCACCACCGCTGCTCCGCTAGGCCTTTGATAGTTAGCCACGCCTTGAAAAGTGCTGTAGTAATAATTCGGCGGCGGCAGCGAAGATTGGGCGGCGACGGCGACCGAGACGCCTGGGTTCTTTCCTCCGCCTTCTTCGCTTCTATCGGCGGTGGTTTGCTGCAACCGGGCTTCTGGCCGTGGTGCATGGCGGAATGTGGTGGTAAGTCCGGTCCCGGTCTCTTCCGATGATGAAATGTTGGTGTCGAAGCGGTTGGTTGCCGGCTGCAAGATCTGTAGCCGGACGGCCTCCCTTCTCATTTTTGAGAAGGCCGATTCGACTGAGGAAGTTAATTTATTTGAGGTGGTTGGATTTGTGGCTTGAATCTTTCCTGACATATTTTTCCAGGGAAGAAAAAGGCTATTGCTGCCTTGATTGTTTTGAGGTATTTGGAACAGTGATGAATGATTTCTGAGTTCCCAGAATCATGCCTGCTCTGATACCATGTTAGAACATGGTATCAATGAATTTGTATAGATTGAATACATGTTTAGGAGACTGAATTGAATTGTATTGCTTGCTTTCTTTGAGTATTACAAGCTCCCTTTTATAGGGTTACAATTGAACTAAATAAGGTAAGTAAGTAAAAAAGGAAACATCTATCAAGGATCTTTGATTGATTCTTAATTGATCTCTTTCCTTTCAACAAAGTGCCTTTAAATTATTTTTTGGGGCAATTGTTATATACTAAAAAGCTATAGAGACATATACTTTGGTGGACTCTTTATTAAATTTCAGTAATTAAAATCTTTATAGTCCGTTTGATTTGTAGTTTAGGATTGATTAGGATTAAAATTATCTTGAAAAATTAGTGTGGATTAGTGTGGATTTATACTATTTCATGGGTGTTTGATATCATGGCTACTTAATCCTATATTGTGTTTGATATTCATAGCATTATGTTGGATTATATTATCTAATACCAAAATTATCCTCATATAATTTTAAAAATACCATGTGTGTCCACCATTACTTGGGCATTTGCATCGATATGCGTGAGGAAGGGTAGCAAAATTTTTATCCAACTTCGCAGTATTAAAGTTATCCAAGGGGGAGGGGCGGATTATTAGTATGGATTATTCCCACAAAATAGCATGGAGAAGTGGGATTAAGTAGGAGTTGACCATATTAACTGCACATGATATCAAACATCACACTAATCTGTATTAATTTAATTTATCCTACCTATAAACCCATATCAAACGGGCCCTTAGGGGAACAATCGCGCCTTTCTTATTTCCTTCTATATTTTGGGGGATCTTTCCTTCTCAACCAATTTCGCTCAAACTATTTCCTAGGGTTAATTGCATAAGATGTCACTAAACTATAGTACTCGTATCAAATTAGTTACTAAATTTTAATTTGTTTCAAAATGAATACTAAACTTATATTTTATATTATTTAAGTTTTTAATTTAAATTCCCTAATAAGTTTATCCCACATGAAAATTAAAGTGCCACATAATAATCTCCATTTAAGTCAAGTAACTACAATATCTGCGACATCATTTTTATACAAAATTAATAAGGTAAAATAAAAAGAAAACTAAACATTGGGTAAAAGAGGAGAACAAACCTCGATTACTGGATTACATAATAACTATAAACTGGATCATGTCAAAATAAAATGGAAGTTTGATACAAAGAGGAGAACAAAATAAAATGAAAGTAAAAGAGGAGAACAAACCTCGTACATAAAATTTTCAAGGAACATTATTCTTATAAAAATCTGATAATCATGTGACACTCATCTTGATGATTGCATACAGTTACCAAGGTAAAAAATAAGACAAACTTGACCATTATATAAAAAAAATAAAAAATTAATGATGAAAACAATATTATCATAGCAAAAGAAAAGTTAACAATGATCTAGTTTATAGTTTTTATATGTGTAATCCAGTAATCGAGGTTTGTTATCCTCTTTTACCCAATTTTTAGTTTTCTTTTATTTACCTTATTCTGTATAAAAATGATGTGGCAGATATTATAGTTATTTGACTTAAATGGAGATTATTATGTGGCACTTTAATTTTCATGTGGGATAAACTTATTAGGGAATTTAAATTAAAAACTTAAATGATACAAAATATAAGTTTAGTATTCATTTTGAAACAAATTAAAATTTAGTAACTAATTTGATACAAGTACTACTCCCTCCGTCCACGAAAGAAATTCCTATTTTTCCTTTTTGGGACGTCCACAAAAGAACTTCCTACCTATTTTTGGACTATACCCCACCACTTATAATCCTCTTACTTTTCACTTTTCACAATTCCCAATATTAATTATAACACATTTTCACCACTCCCAATACATTCAACTACATTTTATCCATTTTCAATACACTCAATAATATTTTTTCTTAAAACCCGTGCCACTCCCTCTTAGGAAGTACTTTCATGGACGGATGGAGTATAATTTAGTGACATCTTATGCAATTAACCCCTATTTCCTATCACATTGTTTCTCTCTCTCTCTCGTAACATCCAATTTCCAATTTCACATCAGCCAAACTACTCAAAATCTTAAATCCATTGCGCTTCTATTGCCGTCGCTGCACAATTGTTATTGCCGACCCGCTGCTGCGCCGTCGTCATCGCCAAGCCGCTGCTGCACCGCCGGCATCCTATTTGCTGCTTTCAGTCGCCGCTGCGCCTTGTGCCCATAACCTAGGCATCAATTTTGCTCGTCGTGCAGCGCTGCCACCAGTGTTCTTGCCCCAATCGAAGAAGCCTAGGTTTTAATACATTATTGAATGCAACAGATTCTGATTGGTGAAATAAATCTGAATGCGGCTTCTTGCTTGACATGTTCGACTTGATCTCATTTTTGCAGGGGACACTCTTTGTTGATTTTGATTTGCGAATTTGCGAACTGATTGGTTATCTCTATCGTGGCCAAGGTTCGAATTGTTTTCTTAATAAATTGATTGCTTGTATTTATCTTGAAGTTGTTTGGCATTAGATTACTGATTCGAATGCTTTTAAATGAAATTAATTCCATGTAGATTAAGTGATGTTTGCCCAAGTGCTCTTACAACCGACATACATAGTTCATAACCAATGCATAGTGCTGCAAAAATGTAGGAGATTTTCTATGATATGCTTTGAAATTTCTCTCATCTTTTAATTGCGTTAAATTGTGTGCAATCTTGTAGGAGATTTTTTAATTGCCTTAAATTGTGTGCAATCTTGTAGGAGATTTTCCTGATATGTGCTTTTGGGAATCCTAAAGCTTTGAATCGTGTGGAAGGTAATCAAATATATCGTGAGCTCTTTATTTTTTAGAATCTTGCAATCTTGAAATTTTGTCCATATAAACTGGGCATAAGTTGTTATGGTTGTGGTGTACAACTGATCCATGACATGTTTCATGATGGTGGATCCATAGTTCACTATGATGGAGAAGTATTTGGAAAAAAAAGAATGAAATGTGGTCTAGGTTGCTTTGTTCTGTTTCTTGTTGAGAAAAGGAAACTGATTTTTGGACCAGAATTCATGATATGTCAGTGTTCATATGTACTTATATATGAATAAAGACTTCTATTTAGCAGTTTGCATTGCTATTTAAACTTTTCTTTACCAGAGTTTGTGAAGGCTTCATTCTCAATTATCACTACTATTTCACAATACACACTAAGATTTTTTTAGTCTGCTGGTTTTCATTTGTCACGAAGGCATCATCACCAAGTTGATATTGCTTGCTCCAGGTACAACAATATGCAATTGCATTCTCACCATCTGATTTATGATGCCGGCAAAATTAATGTCCATATTTTGATTACACATTTTAAAGTATATAACTTTACAGCTTTGCTTGGACTAGGAGAAATGCATCATACTTTAGCCTTAAACAAATGCTACTAATTTAATTACTCGAAAATGTATCCCATGCATTTATCTTTATTCTTTTTCTTTTTCATACCCACAGGTCTGAGCAAATTGGAGAAGTTTCAAGTTCTGGTACTTAAGGCAAACTCATGTTGTCTTGAAGCAGGGAAGTGAGAGGCTCTCATTTAGGGGGACCTGGGACTGGTTTCAGCTGAAATGATTCCCCTATAAAATTTTTGGTAAATTGGCTTCGTTGAGTGTTCTACCATTTGGTTAGAGATGTCAATCGGGCCAGCCCACCGGGTTTCGGGTTAGCCCTATCGGATTTCGATTTAATCGGATGCAGGCTAATCAGGTTGGGTATTTTGTCGGGTTATAAATTTTCAACCCTAACCCTAAATGTTCGGGTTTCGGGCTAGTCGGCTTCAATGCGTAAAACAAAATAATTATTTGTATTTTGTTATTTTTAATGATCTAATGCATAACGTATAAAATATACACAGAAATCAAAGATATAAATTATATAGCAAACATGAAATGCAAAAATATAAGATATTGAAAAAAACATCAAGATTGCATAACATATAAAATAAGTTGGTAACAATAAAATGTTCAACTTTGTTAACGAAAAAACAATAAAATATCCAACAATAGTTTGAATTCGTAGAAGCAAAGCATCTCAAAAATACAGAAAAGTGAAATGATAAGACTTCTAATATTTTGTCATTTTTTAATTTTTATATCTAAATATTTAATATTAAGTATTCGGGTTTCGGGCTAGCCCATCGGGTTAGTCGGGCCGGCCCTATCGGGTGCCGGGCTAATCGGGTTGTAATTTTTATCGGGTTGAAAATATTCAACCCTAACCCTCTCGGGTGGTGGGTTAATCGGGTCAGCCCACAGGTTTCGGGCTAGATTGACATCCCTATATTTGGTTATAAAAAATTATCTTCCCAAGGTTCAATTAAATACTCCCTCCGTCCGCCAAAAGTATTCCACTTTGGCCGGACACGGAGTTTAATAAAATGTGTGATGATGTTGATGTAGTGGAGAAAGGGTCCCACCACTTTATGAGATGTGTGGTTGAGATTGAATTTGGGGTGAGTTTTTTGTAAATAAAGAGTGTTTGTAAGGATAAAATATAAAGGTGGATGGTGGGACCATGGCTTAAAAAGGAAAGTGGAATACTTTTTGCGGACGCCAAATATAGTAATTGTGGAATACTTTTGGCGGACGGAGGGAGTAATATTTATACCCTTTGGATATATGATGTATGCATGCATTTGACTTTGATCATTATCTTTGGGGTGCATCTCTGGAAAAGTTATAAATGTAACTTGTTAAACTTTACATAGAACATAATACAGGCAGACTACTAAAAAGATGGTATCAGGCTGTTTCTTGTGCATACGGTGCTGATGCCTGATGGGTTGTTCTTTCTTTCACTGATGTAGGTAACTGCACTTCCTAAGCTTTTATATAGTTACTACACTGGATAAGCTCTTTTCTGGCAAGAAGGTGGTTAGTATTGATTCAAGTCCAAGTCCAAGTCCAAGTGCAGCATCATGTTATTGTAGATTTGATGTCTTTGAAATGGAAAAGTAATCAAATTACGAAGGTGACGGAAATGACGTTGTCGGCCAATCTAGAAAGGAAGAAGATGGAGAATAGTATACTAGAGTGGAAGGTAGAAGAAGATGAAGTGGTGAGATGAGGAGTTGAAGTGAAGCTTGTGGTGGAACTTGCTCTCATGGAGATTCGAACTTTCATTATCGACTTGGACATGAATGATAGGACTTTTCATTTGTATCGAGTTTTCATTTGGATTGTTTAGTTATTAAAATGTTGATGATACTATTTATTGAAATATCAAAAGAATATGATATGATTGTATTTGTACAGTAAGTGCCTTTATATGATAATTTTGGAGCATAAAATTTTTAATAGTACAAATAATAGTGTCGAATGTCTTTTGAATGTAAAAATAAGTGTCTCATCTGTCATCTTAAGACATATTTTGTGTCTCGATACTTAAGCAAAATACACAAATAAGTGCCTCATAACATTAGTATGGGGACATAAATTTTTTGTCCCAATACTTAAGGAAATGACACAAATAAGTGCCTCAATATTTCATTTGAAGGCACAAATAAATATCCCTATAAACTTATTGATATATTTCGAAACATTTTAAAGGGCATTTTTATGTGTCTCTAGAAATCAATTTCGGGGCATAATAAATTGTCGGACAATCTACTGATATAGAGGCACATAAAAAGTATCCCCAACCCTATTGGGACACGATACTTGGAGGCACATATACTAAGTGCCCCGAAAATAAGAAGTGTCCCTCTAAAAATAGTGTGATAATATTCTCTCTCATTTGTAGTGAAAATGAGGAATGAGTAAGGATCAAGTAGGAAATGAAGAAAAAGAAATAAAGAATTTAAATAATGAAATTTTGGTCATTCTTCATTTTCCCATGATAATTTTACAATCAAAGAGAACATACCCTTCAAGGATAGAAAAGTAGTACGTAGCAACGTGTGATGGGATAAAAAGTAGTGGTGGACTGGAGAGATATAGAAAGTGTGGGGTTTCAAGCTGAGAAAGATTGGAAATTGTGGTGTGATTTGGAATCATGTGTTTTTAATGAATGGTTATAACAGTGACAACTGAAATTATTAAAATTGATGTATTAAATAATTAGATTATTTTATTAAAATCGAGTGGTAATGATGTTTAAGAAGAATTGTACTAAAATAAAAACACTGCAATTTAGAGACGAATGAAAATAATAAATAATAAGACCATCATTTTTATAGATGGTGAGAGTATTATAAGAAGGTGGTCTCGGGTACAATCGAGTGTACCGTATAATTGGGTTGCACCGCCACTTATAACCTTAATCTGAACTCATATTTTGATTCGAACCTTATAAATAACATTATTTTGTATGCGAGTCAATCCGGTTGAACAGTACACCCGATTGTACCTAAATTTTTGTGTAATATAAAAAGGCATGCTAGTGTGGTAATTAAAGAATTAAGTATTTAAATAAAGCTAATACTTAACTCAAGTACCAGACAGATATTAACCCAACACCAACATCTTAAACTGCCGCGACACCAGTGAAACATCACTTGGTATAGATCCATGGACGGAGGAGCCAGCCCCAGGCTCCAACAAATTTTTAATTATTATAATTAGATTATATTTTTTTTCGACCTTTTATATATAAAATTATAATTTTATCTATCTAATTAATTTATTATTAAATACAAGAACATTATTTTGTCCATCATTTTCAAAATTCTAGCTCTGTCCATAAAATCACCCGGCCCGCTGATTGCCTGCTTGCCTGGGGCACAATTCTAAAACAATCCACATGGCCAAGCTTTTTATCTTTATAAATACTCCCTCCGTCCGCCAAGATTATGTTAATTTGCTTGGGCACGACATTTAATAAAATTGGTGATGATTTTGATGTAGTGGAGAAAGGGTCCCACCACTTTATGAGATGAGTGGTTGAGATTGAATTTTGAGTGGTTTTTTTGTAAATAAAGAGTGTTAGTAAGGATAAAATATTAAAGAGGATGGTGAGACCATTGCCATAAAAGGAAAGTGACATAATCTTGGCGGACGCCCGATATAATAATTGTGACATAATCTTGGCGGACGGAGGGAGTAATAAATAAAGCAATTCCGAGCATAGACGTCTTTCAATGTAATGTACTAATATTGATGAGGACGTTTATTACGTGCGACGGTCGCATCCCGTGCGATGGGTCGGATCCGTCTTTGATCCGACCCGGATAAAAAACTATATATTGAATATTTGACAGTTGAAAACTAATATCAAGCTGTGGTGCACCGGCGCCTTAAAGCTTTGTGCCTCTGCGAGGTCGCGTGTTCCAATCCATGGAGGACCGAATTTATGTACTCTTTTTCTTTGTTCTTTTTTCTTTGCGTTTTTTATTTTTATTTTTTATTTTTTTATTTCAGTTTTTTCTTTTCTTTTTCCTTACTCTGTTTTTACTGGTTTTTTTTTTTGGGTTTTTTGATGTTTGTTTTTCATTCTTTTTATTTCAGTTTTTTCTTTCTTTTTATTTTTTACTGTTTCTTTTTACAATATTTTTTATTTTATTTTTAGTTATTTTATTGATTTCAAAATAATTGTTATTGTGATAAAAAGTAATTATCAACATAAAGAAATGTAATGTTTTTAAAAACATTAACTTTATTATTTTTTTCTTACGATAATAATTATTTGACCAAATAACTAAAATTACAAGTTTTGTGAGTAAAAACAACAATTGTCGTGAAAAAAAAAATAATTTTGAAATTTTACATTTCTTTAAGTAGTAATCTTTGTAAATAAAAGCAATTATTGATGTGAAGAAAAGTAATGTTATTTTCACTCGCTTGTACTTTTATATTTAACTATTTGACTAAATAATTATTGTCGTAATAAAAAGTAGTAATTATTATTACAATGAAATGTAACGTTTCTAGATTATTACATTTGTTTACGATAATTGTTACTCTTAATTCTTAAGAATTTATAGTTTTAGTTATTTAATCAAATAATTATTATTGTAAGAAAAAGTAATGATTGATATGTATAAAATTAATTTTATTTTTACTCGTTAGAACTTGTAATTTTGTATATTTGATCAAGTAATCATTATCGTAATAAAAAGTAACTATTTATGTGATGAAAAATAATGTTTCAAAAACGTTACATTTCTTCATGTCAATAATTATTTAATGTAGAATTAAATACTAGAATAAAGAAAAAAATAATCAAATAATTATTCAAGTAATCATTGTCGTAAGGAAAAGTAATTATTGATATGATGAAATGTAATGTTTCTAAATTATTACATTTGTTCGCGATAATTGTTATTTTTATTCATAAGAGCAAATGTATATCTTATGTTTGTTAAAAGTAAATACTCCTATAAGGGTTCAAGATTTAATATTTAGGATTTAGGGTTTATTTTTCAAGGTTTAGGGTTTAGAAAATATAATACTTTATATTGAATGAATTTAAATACTTATATTAACAGTAACACAAGTATACATTTGTGCGAACAAATGTTGATGTTATGCTTATTAAAAGTAAATATTCATATTAGGATTCATGATTTAATATTCAGGGTCTAGTGTTCAGGTTTTTAGGGTTTATAGTTTAGAAAATATAATACTTTATATTGAATGAAAGGTAAATATTATATTAACACGAGTATACATTTGTGCTAACAAATGTATATTCAAGCATGTGCTGATATGAATTCACATATGTTTGTGGTGCACAAGGTATTTGTTGTGTACAGTGGGTCGTGGCTCAAGGAGAATGGTATTTCGATGCCTAGATGCTTTGATGCTTCGATTTGGAATTGGAGATGACCTCTTTGATGATAGATATTGAATTCTTCAAAATGTTAGAAACTTTGTATTGTTTTGTAACATAGCAGTAGGTCTTGGTGTGAGAACAAATTATTTCAAAACTCATGTTTGGTTGGTGGGTGGGGTTATAGCAGGATAGATAAGATTAGGATATATTTCAAAGTTTAGTTGAGTTTGCTATATGAGTTCGTGTGTTTGGTATGCAAGTTAAAAACACATGTTAACATGGTGCGGTGTTTGGCAGCTTTTGCTAAAATTAAGATAACATGCAGAAATTACTATTATGACCCTGTAAACATTTTTAAAAGACATTCATATTGCCTCAAAATTCTATCTTTTTTTGAATTTTAATAAGGGGCAAATGGGGAATAAAAAAACTTAACTAATCTACTGTGGCATAGCAGTAAAGGTTACCGACCCCTCTCGCCGGATGCAGTATAGAGGCGAAACAGTTGATTAGGGACGGGCCTTGCCATAAGTGCGGGCCTGCCTTGTTATGGAAATGGGCTACCAAACGGATAAATAAGACCAGTTACCTATACAAACTCGCCTAATATGACCTACCAAACACACCTGGTTGTATAGGCGTAAGTATTATAGCCATCTCAGATAAAAGTTTGTACATGTTCTTTTTGGAATTAAACTTGCAGCAATATTCATCGTTATACTATGCTAAAATGTATCAAAAGTCTGTTTATTCAATTTTATTGATTATTTTTCGACTTATTTGATAAAGTAATCATTGATACGAACAAATGTAATATTTCTGAATTATTACATTTATTTAGAATAATGTTTATTTTTATTTATAAGAACATTTACTTTTAGCTATTTACTCAATTAATTATTTTTGTAAACAAAAGTAATTATTGTTGTTAACAAATGTAATTATTATTACAATAAAATGTAATATTTCTAAGTTATTACATTTGTTCACGATAATTGTTACTTTTATTTTTAATTGAGAATTTATACTTTTAGTTATTTAATCAAATAATTGTTATTGTAAGAAAAAGTAATTGTTGATATGTATAAAAGTGATGTTATTTTTACTCGTTAGTACTTGTAATTTTGTATATTTGATCAAGTAATAATTGTCGTAATAAAAAGTAACTATTGATATGATGAAAAAGTAATGTTTCATAAACGCTATATTTCTTCATGTCAATAATTATTTTTTATTATAATAATAACCATTTTGAATAACCTAGAAATCAATACTAGAATAAAGAAAAAATTAATCAAATAATTATTCAAGTAATCATTGTCGTAAGGAAAAGTAATTATTGATATGATGAAATATAATGTTTCTAAATTATTACACTTGTTCGCAATAATTGTTATTTTTATTCATAATAGCAAATGTATATCTTATGTTGATTAAAAGTAAATATTCCTATAAGGGTTCGAGATAAAGTTTTCAGGGTTTAGGGTTTGAAAAATAAAATAGTTGTATTGAATGAAGGTAAATACTTATATTAACATAAGATATACACTTATGCTTATTAAACGTAAATATTCCTATTAGGATTTAGTGTTCAAGGTTTAAGGTGTAGAAAATATAATACTTTATATTGAATTAAGTTAAATATTTATATTAACATAAGTGTATATTTGTGCGAACAAATGTATATCTTATGCTTATTAAAAGTAAATATTCCTATTAAAAGACCAAAGGAAGGAAGCCCAACAGATGAATTTGATCCTAGGCCCGCCTTCTCAGAATTTTGATCAGTCGAACCCAAGTTTAAGTGCAATATTTCAGCCCCAAACCCTTGAGACAAGTCAACAGGGCCTTCGCTGCGTGGAAGAGGCGGTTCTGTTGCAAGGTGCCTCGGCTTTGGAGGAACAAGAGGAAGGAAGGTGCTTGAATGGTGATGATGGATTGAGGGCTGAGGAGGTCACGACGTCGATAGAAAGTGATGCGAGTGGATCTGCAGGTCCGAGGGAGGCTCTCGGGGAAGAAGAAGGGGGGAGCTCAAAGCGAAAAGTTAAAGGAAATTATTTGGCGACACAGAAAAGGGGTAACAAAGGCAAAAAGAAATCCATGAGGAAAAAATTGCGTGCAATCTCCAGACAAGAAGAAAGACACCAGTGGGGAGAATTCATCTCCCAAATTGAGCCAAATCAGAATGTGCAGGGACTTGAAGAGGACACCTGCCTTGATCCGGATGTTCCCAAGGAAGAGGAAAAAAGGGCAAGAAATAGGGAGGAAGCTTTGAAAATTTGGCATTTCGGCAAAGAGTTAGGGCTCTCGAGCGATCTGCGGGACGACGAGATGGTCGACCAGATTGTGCTTCAGCAAACGAATGGGGACGGTGCGCAGGAACTGGGAGTGGAGAGAGAGGGTGTTTAATGAATATCATGTCCTATAATATTAGGGGGCTTGGGAGCTGTGCAAAAAAGAGGGATGTTGGTGAGCTGATCAAAGCCAACAAACTCGATTTTTGTTTTCTACAGGAATCAAAAATGGAGGTGTTTGAGGAACATATTTGTAAGGCGTGGTGGGGTTCGAGTAATTTTGATTTTGCGGTGAGGAATGCAGAGGGCCGTTCCGGCGGTATTGTCTGTACCTGGAACAGAGACACTTTTGAGGCGTCGAGCAAATGGGATGTTCATGGCGCTGTGGTGGTGAATGGCTGCTGGAAACAAGGTAACATTGACTGTTGTTTTATTAATGTGTATGCCCCGTCAAGCTATGCGGATAAACTCAGATTGTGGGATGTGCTGAGCACCATTATTGAGCAAAATGTGGATCGATGTGTCTGTGTGCTGGGCGATTTTAACGCGGTTCGTAAAACCAATGAAAGGGCGGGAAGAGGTGTGACTGGCGGCTTAGCTGAAGTCAGAAATTTCGACCTTTTCATTCGAGGGTGTGAGCTATCGGAAATCCCTTTACAGGGAAGAAAATTTACTTGGTACCAACCCAATGGCGCATGCAAGAGTAAATTGGATCGTTTTCTTGTTAACGACTGCTGGATGCAAGTGTGGGAAACTTCTTGGTGTCGAGGTCTTCAACGATCCTTGTCGGATCACTGTCCAATAATTCTTTCGACGAAATCTTTTGATTGGGGCCCGAAACCCTTTCGATTCTTGAATGCGTGGATCAATCACCCGGAGTTTGAGAGGGTGGTCAGGAAAGCTTGGGCAGAAAATGACGTTGATGGCTGGAAATGCTTTGTGGTCAAGGAGAAACTCAAAAAACTTAAAGAAATCTTGAAAGTCTGGAACAAGTCGACATTTGGTTCTGTCGACTACAGAATTCAGCAGCTGAAAGAGGAGTTATTGGTTTGGGATACTAAGGACGAAAATGATGGCCTGGCTGAGAATGAGATCATTAGAAGAAACGAGATTAAAGCTTTGCTTACTTTGCAAATGAAGGATAAGGTGAGTATTCTGCAGCAAAAAGCGAAGGGCAAATGGTTGCTGGAGGGAGATCTCAATTCCAGTTTCTTTCATAGAGCTATTTTGGGGAGAAGAAAGAAGAATGAGATTTCAGGCCTGTCGTTCGACAACCAGTGGATTTCGGATCCGGCAATCGTCAAAAGCAAGGTCAAAGAACATTTCGAGAGGTTCTTCAAGAGGAAAGTTAGACACTTACCAACTTTCCCCAGCAACCTCATGCAACGAAGACTGTCAGATGAGGATAAAAGGTGGCTGATTCGGGACTTTGATGAGGAAGAGATTCATGATGCTATATGGAACTGTGAAGGGAACAAGAGCCCCGGCCCGGACGGCTTCAACTTTGCTTTCTGGAAATCATCGTGGGATATTGTGAAAGCGGATCTTGTACAGGTGATGAAGGAGTTTCATGCTAACGGGAAACTTCCCCGAGGGAGTAACCCGTCCTTTATCGTCTTAATTCCGAAATCTGAGGGCGCAGGGAAGCTCGAGGAGTTCAGACCTATTTCTCTGATTAGCAGCCTCTATAAAATCATTGCTAAAATTCTTGCTGTTCGAATGAGTAAGGTGATGGGGTCAATCATTTCGGAGAACCAAAGTGCGTTCGTCGGAGGCCGCTATATCTTAGATGGCGTGGTTATCTTGAATGAAATCATTGCCGAGGCAAAGAAGAAGAGACTTAGGAGAATCATTTTCAAGATCGACTTCGCAAAGGCGTATGACTCAATTGAATGGGACTACTTAGATGCGATGCTCGACTTGCTCAACTTTGACCCCCTTTGGCGGAAGTGGATTTTGGGATGCGTTTCGACGGCTTCCGCCAACGTCTTAGTGAACGGGCCACCATCTGGAGAATTTAAATTGGAAAGAGGGTTGAGGCAGGTAGACCCGATGTCTCCTTTCCTTTTTCTCATTGCGGCGGAAGGTCTTCATGCGCTGATTGAGAGATCTATGGCTAAACATTGGCTGACACCGGCGGTTATTGGTAAGGAGAAGGTCTGTATTTCTCACTTGCAATATGCAGACGATACAATTTTACCCTTGATGAGAATGAAAAGAATGCTACAGTGGTTAAAAATCTCCTCAATCTGTTCCATTTTGTCTCGGGTTTAGGAGTTAACTTTAGCAAGAGCAGTCTTTACAGTTTGGGGGTGGAGGATGCAAAGGTGCAACGAATGGTGGAGGTGCTTAACTGCAAAATGTCTTCTCTTCCGCTCAAATATCTTGGGGTCATGGTCGGAGGTCGCAGCAATAGTGTTATTGATTGGAATGGCGTTGTTGAAAAAGTCCGAAGGAAAATTGGCGGATGGGAGAAGAAGAAACTCTCTTTGGCAGGCCGTATTACGCTGATCAAAGCTGTCTTGCAAGCAATACCTATTTATCAGCTCTCGTTCTCTTGTGTTCCAAAAGCGGTCGTGAGAAATCTTAACTCTTTGTTCATCAAGTTCTTGTGGGGTGGGGGCAGGGGGAACTCGGGGGCTATTGCGTGGATTAAATGGGATGTCCTCTGCTCGGGTAAAAGTGAAGGAGGGCTGGGGTTTAGGAACCTTGAATGGTTCAGTTCGGCTCTTGTTGGTAAGTGGGTTTGGAGATATTTGGAAGGAAAAGAGGCTTTGTGGGCTAAGGTGGTGAGATCAGTTCATGGTGAGGTTTTTTGGGGGGAGGAGGGGCTGGACGTTTCGGGCTTGGGCGGGGGGGTGGTGGCCGAAGATTCTCAGGTTGGGAGGGAGAGCGAGTGGGGGCTGGTTCCTTCAAAACTTTTCCCGTTGTGTTGGTAATGGGAGGGACACTAGTTTCTGGGGTGATAGATGGGTGGGGACTAAACCTCTTAGGTTTGTTTTCCCGAGGCTTTTCCGGTTGTGTGCTGATAGTGAGGTGTCTATTGAGCAGTCTGGGAAGTGGGTTGAGGGGACGTGGGTGCGGGAGTTTAAGTGGAGAAGGCAACTGTTCGAGTGGGAGAGTGGTTTGCTTAATGATTTATTGATGCTTATTTCAGGTGTTGTGTTGCAGCAAGACTCGAAGGATAGATGGCGGTGGAATGCAAATAAAGATGGGAGCTACACGACCAAATCCGCCTATGCTGTCATCGCTGCAAAGAAGTCGGAAGACTCATCAAATGTTAGCTCGAAAGATGTGCTTGCGAAGATCTGGAAGGTGGCGGCTCCACACAAGGTTAGAGTTACGGCGTGGAGATGTTTGAAAAATAGGCTTGCAACATGCGACAACCTCCTAAGGAGAAACATGAAGCTGAATGTGGAAGAGACGTGGTGCAATGCTTGCATTTCAACGGAAGAAACGGTGGACCATCTCTTCCTTTGCTGCCCGAAAGCTGAGATGATCTGGAACAACATTCAAAACTGGATTGGTGTTTATACTGTTCGACCGAGGACCGTGGTGATGCATTTTTCGACGTTCTGTTACCTTGAAAGTGGGAAGAAATGCCGTAAGTTCCTACAGATGCTCTGGGCTGTTACCATTTGGCTCATGTGGGAAAAAAGAAACAAGAGTAGGTTTGAAGGTATTGTTTGGGATGTTGACAGATTGGTTTTAGAGGTGAAGGGTAGAGCATGGAGTTGGGCTAATATTTTTAAGGTGGTTGATGTGGGGGTGAGTTTCGATGTCTGGTGCTCTAAGAGTTTCTCTTTGGCTGACTGTTTCTTGCCATAGGCGGCATGGCGATCACTTTCTGAGGTGGAGATGTCTCTTTCAAGCTGGAACGTTTGGTGGATTCGTTGGTTGAATGACCTCTGCAGTGGTGCTGGCTTTGCTGGTGTTTGCTGTTTTTTCCCTCTTGTTCTCAACGGGTTTCCTATGTTTGAGGGAGGGATGCTGTTGTTTTTGTGTTGAGCAACTTTTGTTGGTTTGTTATGTTTCTCTTGGATTTTTGGCACCACTGGTGCCGCTTCCTTTTATTTCTTGAATATAATTTTTTCCCGATCAAAAAAAAAAAATATTCCTATTAGGGTTCATGATTTAGTGTTCAGGGTTTAGCGTTCGGGGTTTAGGATTTAGTGTTCAGGGTTTAGGGTTTAGAAAATATATAAGTAGTACTTTATATTTAATGAAAGTAAATACTTATATTAACATAAGTATACATTTGTACTAACAAAAGTAACTATTGTCAAAATTGTTATTTTTTTCACGAAAATTATTATTTTTACTCTCGAAAACTAATAATTTTAATTGTTTAGTTAAGTAATTATAGTTGTAAGAAAAAATAACCATTGATGTGAATAAAGGTAATATTAAAAAAATTTAGAAAATAGAAAAAAAATTAAGCAAAAAAAAAAAAAAGAAGAAAATAAGTAATAAGCTAACAAAAAGAAAAAAAAAGCGAAAATTAAAAAAGACAAAAAAGTGAAAAAAAACTGGAAAAAAGCAAAATCGAAAAAGAAACAACAAAAGCAAAAAACTGGGGGAAGAAAAAAGAGGAACCCAAAAAGAAGCAAAAAATCGAAAAAGTAAGAAAATGGGAGAAAGGGGGTTTTGAACCCTTAAACCTTTTGGATAGAGGAGCGCATTCCAAGTCATCAACCACTACACCACAAAATAGTCATGTACTTAGTTACTAAATTTGAAATATAAATATTTGATGCGGGTCGAGTTGGATCCGACCCGTCGCATGCTATGCGACCGCCGCACAGAAGACTAACTCATGAATAAATGTTTAAAAGTTTAATACCTAGCTAATTTAAAGCCTAGACCTAATTAACAGTAAAATATCTAGTAAAATATGTGTAAATTATCTTGAATAAGATTGTAGGTTAAAAATAAGCTCAAGTTTGAAACTCTCTGATCTAAAAAGTCACTGTAAATCCTAACTCGTCAAAGCTGAGTTATATGAATTAAGAGCGACGACAAAGAAATCAGTTGTAGGCAGAAAGCCAGACACTTAGCAGGCTTGAAAGTCGCTCAGATCGAATTAGTACAGAAAGACAAAGGCGTGCGTAATTTGAACTGTATAATTACTAGTATTATTTGAGCTTTAAAACTAGGCTAAATGGGCATTGGTATTATTAGGGATGTTAATCGGATTAATCCACAGTTCATACTGAATTGACATCCTTAGGTATTGTATCTATACAACAGGCAATAAATAGTGCCCTTATAAGTTCAAATGTAATTAGCAAGTCATTCCATAATAATAAATCAAACAAACAAATGCTATTGTCTCGGTGTGTAAAGGGCATTCAATACAATCAATTCTTATCCAATTTGTCATTTTCGATTGTCCTCACAAAATGTATCCAGTCTATATTTGGTAAGTTTTCCACTCACACCTTACTCCACTTACAACACATTCAATCAATTTATTAAAACTCGTGCTATTTAAAAGTGGATACATTTTATAAGGACTGGGGGAGTATTAATTAAAGAAACAATATACTCGCATGACTATTTTGAAGAAGGAAACACAATATTTGGCCACTAATTGAAAAAATTCTAAATCTGGCCATTTTTTACATTTTAGGACTGTTTTACCCTTAATTAGGGCGGACCAGATTCAGATCGGATCCGGGTTTGCACGCAGGTTAGGCACACATGACACTATTAGTGTCATTACTGCCATATACTCAGTGCTGCACGAATGGTACTTATGGCCATATTAGTACCATACGAATGGTACTTATGGTCATTAGTACCATTAGTGCCATACGAATGGTACTTATGGCCATATTAGTACCATTAGTGTCATATACTCGTGTGCTGATATTATTTAGATGGGTACAATTATATGGCCATTTTGAGCACTTCCCCGTAGGGTTTAGATTATCATTTTGGGTTTAAGATTATTCATTTAAAGTTTAGATTCTCAATTTAGTGTGCTGCACGAATGATACTTATGGTCATATTAGTGCCATTAGTGCCATTACTGCTGCACCCTTTACACGCCTCCAACAGCTCCAGCCATACCTAAGTACAACTAGGCTGTCAATCAGCCACACTACAGCCATGCCAAACCTGACACACTCCAACCTTGCAGCCAACAAACACTCCCTTGATAGTCTCATTGCATCAAGCAAGAGCTTCATTCTCTCTCACCTTGAAGCGAGAAACCCACCAAGGAAAGGAAGAAACTGCACCTGCAATTCGTCCATTACTCTGCCCATTTTCAAGGTGAGATCTTGTGTTCAATTCGTCCAATCCCACCTTGATTCACTTGCGTCCATTAAGCAACAACAACCACTTTCATTTTCAGTTTCATCTCTCTCGATACTCCATAAACGAAGGGGAGTAAAGCGAGATTCCTGCTGCCAACTTGAACAAGGCGAGACTTAACTTTATTTCCCACCTTTCTCCATATGTTTCCACATGTGTTTATTGAAGAACAACACCTATAAATCATTCTCCAGCTAACACCTCGACACTTGAAGAAGTGAGGGAGGGATCGTTCGTTCATTACCCTACCAAAGCACGCTATATATCAAGGCAACCTTCGACCTCAGTTGCTACTTCTATTGACGTGAATCACACTCATAGAAATCATGTTCATATGCATTACGAGAGAATAAATGCATAGTCAGTCACGTCCATGTAGAGCCAGCAGCATATAACCTTACATAGGCTACGAGAATCTCCAACTCATAACAATATAGACGAACGTGGATAACCACAGCATGCTCACATAGGTAGAGTATTAGGGTATGTGTTTTTACGCGAAGAGGTCCATAGGCTTTTTACCATATCGCTGTGTGAGAATCAAGGCGAGATAAGAACTTAGCTTTTAGGGTCGAATCCTGTTGGTGGCGAATTTTTCCTTTTTTTACCAAATACGTCTGTTCGTTAGTTATATTGATCTATTCGTAAAAGGTTAAGATTTGTTCAAAATGAAATATATAATAATTCTATTCGTAAAAGGTATAGATTTGTTCCCTATATATATATACATAGGGTCAAGTTAAATAGAGAATTATTATATATTTCATTTTGAACAAATCTATACCTTTTACGAATAGATCAATATAACTAACGAACAGACGTATTTGGTAAAAAAAGAGAAAAACTCGCCACCAACAGGATTCGAACCTGGGGCAAATTGCTGTTCGTGCGGTACATTAATTTGTTCATCAAATTTATACATCTGTTTGTTTTTGTTTCACGAATTTTCTGTTCTCTAAATATTTAGCATTCTCTGTTTAACCTTTCTCTCTCTCTCTCTCTCTCTCTCTCTCTCACTCTCCCTCTCTCTCTCTATATATATAAGGTTAGGTTCTAATAAGATTGCTATTTTTCATGAAAAATGAGAATATAAATAAGTCAGTACACAACGTTGAATAAAAATATTCAAAAAATTGTTAACCTTGTAGCTATCATGCGTGATATGTTTTATTTTGCTTAAAATATGCTATTCATTTTCATTTTTATATATAAATATTTTATTTTAAAGGTAAAAAGTTATTTTTTAATCTGTAATCATGTAATTGATGCAAACTATTCCATCAATTATTATTTTAAAACTTTTTATTCAAAGAAATATAGCATAAATTTTAGTTTAGATTTATCAAATTTGAAACTTACAGGCAAAAGTTTCATGATGGAAGCACAACTAAAATTGACTTAAGCGGAAAATCACTACGAAAAAAGCTTTTCCCATGCAGCTATGCCTTTCTTCAGGAGAGGACGCATGCAAATGAAACCATATTTTCGTACCCATTGTACTATCTGGATAACTCAACAACATTGTTAAATGATAATTGGGCATCAGCAACAAGGCCACCAGTAGTGCTGTTGGACTGGGTGATTGGGGCTGAAAACTGCAGCCAAGCTCAGAATTCTACAACTTATGCGTGTAGAGATGACAAGAGTGTTTGTGTTGATAACACCTCTGATAAAGGAGGATACACGTGTAGCTGCGTGCAAGGTTATGAGGGCAATCCTTACGGTCTATCGGGAGGAGGATGCCAAAGTTACTTTCTTTTTCTCCCTACTTCAATTCTAGTATTTTTTTTCTAACAACCACCACACTTATATTAATTAATTAGGATTAATTCACACTCCATACATGCGTCCTTAGAGGTACGGTCTAAACTATACACATCAAAGTATTCAAAACTTGTTTAGCACTGTCACTCATTAACTAAATAAGTCAAGCTTGAGTTTGGCTCTGCTAAGCTTGTTATATTTTAAAAAGTATAACTTTATTTTGTTACACGAACATGATGAATTTACACAATTAAATTCATTAGTACTAGCTAATACTATGTTTTATGAATACATGCTTAATTGGAATTCATTCATTCATCTCCTTTGCTTCTCCGCCAACAATTTCATTTTCCAGCAGTTCAATTGCCAAATTGGGATGCTTAGATCGATGTGGGAAAGTATCGATTCCATTTCCATTTGGAGCGGGGCCAAACTGCTACTTGGAGCCACCTTTTGAAATCATTTGCAACACCACCACCAACCCTCCCAAACCCTACATCCGTCTTCTCAACATTTAAATCGTTGAGCTGAATTCAACAAAAATTTTGGTCAACTATCTGAACTTAGCTTACTTGCTACAATCTGTCAGACTATAAAATTGGAATGACTAAACCAGAGGAGCGAAGATTGAGAGTTGACTTGTTGAGAAGTCAATACACATTATCAAATGACAACTGGGTGACTGCCATTGGCTGCGATGATATGGTTGTGGGGGTTATTGGAAAAGGAAATCTGACTTCTATTCGCACTAGCTGCGCGGCCATTTGCTCCGACGACAAGCTTTGGATTTTTAATAACGGATGTGCAAATTGCGTAAATGGAGCAACATCTTTGGCAGGTGTTGGTTGTTGTAACGTACCAATTCCAAGAGGTAATATATATAATCAGTTAATATTTTTATTACTAAAAGAATTCAAAAAATACTTTTGGTTTATTATAATGGGAAATGTTTTTTAGACATAGCGAAATATATATGTGTTGGATGATTTGCAGGCACGAGTTACCTTGAAGCAAATTTGACCGGCCTAAGTGGACGATGGCCACGTACCAATTTTTCTTGTAGCTACGCCTTCGTTCAATAGATCGAAAAAATATATGTAAGTGATTATGCTATTTATGGTAATTCATTTCCCTTAATGAATACCTCGACGGGGATGTTGGATTTGTATAGTGAAAGCAAGAACCTTTTTGTGCTTGTATACAATGATTCCTATGTTCATTATTTAATCTCCTATCTGATTGTGTTCATGATTGCATATGAATGTTCCTTATCTCTTTATAAGAAGATTATATGGTGTGTTGTAGATCACAGAAGACCATATAATTGGAATAACCTTAAGAGATATAAAATGATCACAACCGAGATGACTTTAGGACGAGTTATTGGTTTAGGCTACAGTATAGATGGAAGTAGTTTGTCTTGACTACTTGTCTATAATGGTACGTCATAACGTATTGATAGGACCACAGTGAGATGTATTCTTCTGTCTGACTTAAGTGAAGAATCAAGATCTCGGTGACTTAATAGAATCTTAATACTAATAAGATTTCAAATATATATGTTGATTCGTATATCACTTTGACTTACTATGAGTGAGAGTTATATAGTAACTTGAGTACTCTGTATCTTGGGTGATAGCGGTCAGTATATGATATTTGATTATATGTATTAGTACCCGTATCCGGTATAGGATAATGACATCCCCTTAAGGAGCTCAATAAGGTTTATTGTGTTAAACCCTGCAGGTTGATTAAGTTCAGGTGCAATAATAAAGTTTGAGTGGTACTGCTTAAGGATAACAAAGATATTAATTAATTTAAGCTGTCAGAGCTCTAATTAATTAATGGATGTCAGATATTTTAAATACGGAGATTTAATAAGTCTAAATACAATCCCCGACTCATCACCAGCAATAAAGGGGTAAGTCGGTATTGATTCTCTAGTGGAATGAATTAATACTTATGAATTAATTATGATCTGGGCTGATCATAGAAATTAATTCATTGGAGGCCCATCTTTATTCCTTGTATCTAGTCCCTGGACTGGCCCAAAGTCTCCTTGCCCTAGTAGGAGAGATTTCGCCCAACACAGAAACTGGCGCCCCACAGCTATGTTTTATTTCTTTAAATACAACTGTCTGCTCTCAGAAAAATACACACAAAAATTAGGGTTTTGAGAGCAGTAGAGCGGCGCCAGCGTGAAAGCAGAATTCTCTCTTGGGACTTTCAAAGCTCGTTGTCCATCCAACGGTGAAACCTGAGCGGGATACAGTTCAGAAGGTCAGAGCTGGAGTCGTTCAACTCGATCATCGACAACCTTTGCATACAATTTACAAGTAAGTAATTCTAACTCCAAGGTGCAACACTTAAATTCATAGGAGCATGTTAGGATTAATCGTTGTATGGCAAATTAAGATATCAAAGAAACGATCTCGTTGGGGCTAATAATCCTTCAGGGGATGCCACCTGATCTTATGTTCCCGGGAAGATACCCAAGCATACCATTGGATTGGAGTATTGGAGCGGTGAAATGCGAAGAAGCACGATTGAATCCTACTGATTATGTGTGTCAGAATAACACAGACTGCATTGATTTTGATGCAACGATTGGAGGGTACCTCTGTAATTGCTTAAAAGGATACCAAGGCTATCCTTACCTTAGCCCAGGATGTTATGGTTAGAACTCATAATTTTTTCTTTTATTTAATTTAACCTTATAGTTTAATGCTTCAATTCTTTGGAATGCATATGTGAAAGAAATTAATTACCCCTAAGCATTAACAACTATAAAGGCTAATGAACTGACATTTGAGATGTTTTGTGACGCTTGCTTGTGGAGTAGATATTGATGAATGTGCGCATAATACAACTAATACATGCGTTTCAAATTCAATTTGCATCAATGATCTTGGGACATATTACCGCTCATGCCCAAAAGGGTATATTGGTGATGGGAGGAAAGATGGCACATGTTGTATTCAACTGCCACCATCCAAAGCAAAGACGATAATCTTGATAGGTAACAATATAATGATCATATGTGCAACTCAATAAGTTTGTAGATTTTTGTATCTCATCCGTAAATTTGCATTTAGGCATGGGCTCTGGATTGGGATTTCTGCTGCTACTTTTAATGTGCTTTTGGTTTTATAAGGTGTTTCAAAAGAGAAAGCGAAAAATGGTTAAAGAGAAATTCTTCAAACGAAATGGCGGTTTTCTCTTGCAACAACAAACCAATGAAGGCGTACTTGGTAAAACAAAAGTTTTCCCTGCAAAGGAGTTGGAGATAGCCACTGATCACTTTAATGAAAGTCGAATTCTTGGACATGGAGGACAAGGCACTGTCTATAAAGGATTGTTATCCGATGTTAAGATTGTGGCTGTAAAGAAATCAAAATTGGTTGAAGAGAACCAACTAGAACAGTTCATAAATGAGGTGGTGATATTGTCGCTGATCAATCATAGGAATGTGGTCAAATTATTAGGATGTTGTTTGGAGACAGAGGTTCCTTTGCTTGTCTATGAATTCATGCCAAATGGGACCCTTTTTGAGCTCATTCATGATCCAAATAATGAATTACCATTTCCATGGGGCACGCGTTTGAAAATTGCAGCAGATATAGCAGGGGCACTAGCCTACTTACACTTTGCATCTTCCATGCCTATTTATCATAGAGACATCAAGTCAAGTAATATACTTCTAGATGAAAAATATGTTGTCAAAGTATCGGATTTTAGAACTTCAAGGTCCATTTCTGTGGATCAAACACACTTAACTACTCTGGTTAAAGGGATGTTTGGATATTTAGATTCGGAGTATTTCCAATCGAGTCAATTCACAGAAAAGAGTGATGTTTATAGTTTTGGGATAGTTCTTGTGGAGCTTCTTTCTAGGAAAAAGCCGATATCTTATGATAAAATAGAAGAGGAAAGAGGGCTAGCGACATAGTTTCTGACATGCATGGAAAGAAACTGTCTTGACACAATTTTAGATCCTCAAGTTCGGGAGCAAGGAAGAAAGGAAGAGGTGATTCAAGTTGCAAGGCTTGCACAAAGATGTTTGAACTTGAAGGGGAGAATGAGACCGACTATGAAAGAAGTGGCTATCGAATTGGAGAGTTATAGGATGTCAGAAATGTCCAATGATGTTAAAGTAGAATTTGAAGATGTGAGAGCTTTTGAAGACATACCCACCATGATTTCGGACATTGAATACACATGGCAGGTAGTTATAAGGATGCTTCTGGATCGTCTTCATCAGACACACATCCTTTAATGTTTCCAAATACTATTTGAACATTAGTCATAGTAGAGAACAAGTTATGCGAGCCAAGGAAGATCAAGACTTGATTCTATGCTTGTGAGATCAAATTTGATTTGACTCCTTATATTTCTTCTATGTGTGATTTTATTATTGTTCGATGATTTTGCAAATTGCTCGTTGTATTAATATATAAATGGTGCACGTTGTATTAATTAAATGTTGAATGATTTGAATCTACTTAATACAATGCTAATCTAAATAGTTTAGATATTGAACATATGTAGCATCTTAATATGAGAAGGTTTATTAATGTTGTTATCCCTAGTAATGACCAGCTCGGCCATTCAATCATCAAACCTCTTAAATATTTAATTAATTTATCTATCTTCTATATTATTAATATTTTACCCAACCCAATCACATCAATCACTCCAATCTCTAAACCACAACATTTTATATAATTAATTATTTTAATTATGATATTTTTAATTATGCTAAAAATAAATTAAAATAATATAAATTTTGTAATTCTTCAAAATATTGGATATTAATTTTGGTGGGAAATTTCGGGATTCATAGGGAAGTGAGAAAGATGGAACTTTTAAAAGTGGAATCGATGTTAACAAAAAGGAAACAAGAGAATTGTATTATGTGTAAAATTATGATACATTTGATGTCTATTTATAGAGAAGAAAAAAGTAAATATTTTAACATTTTCTTTAAAAAAATAGCAATACCATATTAAAAATATTATGCATTTATCTTATTATAAATTCATAAATCAATAGCAATGTGCCATGTGCACAAACTTTTTTAATCAAAATTGAGATTGGGATCGATTGGGAATACCATGAGCGGTTCGATGAAATATATTTTCTTACAAAAAAAAGATTATCCTATATGGCGGTCTATCATAGAGTAGTTTAGTCCTTACTACACGTGAATTAACGTAGATAGATAAAGGATGTATATATTTTGTATATATAAGGATTATTTGGTACAATTGATTAGGGTGTACTCCCTCCATCTTATTATAAATGTCTTACTCCCTTCGTCCATGAAAGAACTTCATAGGAGGGAGTGACACGAGTTTTAAGAAAAATGTTGTTAGATGTATTGAGAGTGGAGAAAAGGTTGTTGAGTGTATTGAGAATGATGAAAAAGTGTTTTAATTAGTATCGAGAGTGGTGAAAAGGATCTATCGCGAGAGGAATCGTATGGCAGACTATCTTGCTTCCACTTTACAGAGCGTTAGTTGGTGGGGCGGGTCTATTCCTGATATTACTAGTCTCTTGCATGATGATGTGATAATACTCATATTTCCATGGTTTTTAGTGTTCATATGATGTCAATTTTATAGGAAATTGAGTGTTGGATAGTTGTTTTGTGCCTATATTGCTTTATCTTGTGAAATATGATACTTGCCCAAACTTTGATGAAATTTATAGGAATCTTGAGATCGAATTTGGTAAAATATTCTAAAACAGAACTTGTAGTTCGTCTCGAAAGGAGTTCGTGAGCGCAAATGGATTGCAAATCGGAGTTCGGATGAGGAAGATATGGCCAAAACAAAGAGATCACGCACAACAGTCCAAACTCGGCGACCCACTGGAGTTGGTCGCTGAAATCAGTGATTTTGAAGAAGAAAATCGGCGACCTGGACGGCGACCGCCAAAGTCCCTGTTTCAGTTTTACGCTTTGAGTTGTAAATTCGGCGAGCGCCGATTTGGTGGTTTTTGAAGGCATAAAACGGCGATCCACTGGGCGGTCGCCGAGTTGGTCACCGAGTTGGGCGGTTTTTCTGAGATTTTTATTTTTTTAGAGTTCTTTTTGGTTTCAAACTCTGTTTTTTACCCTAGTACTATATATAGGTCTTTCTTTTGACCTATTGGGGGTTCCCAACTTTATTTTCTCAATTTGATAGCTTTTAGTTTTTATTGCTTTCTAATTTTTAGAACTTGGGTTGGAATTCTGCAAAGATTGAAGATTCAAGATTATTCTTCCAGTTTTATTCAGAGTTTTATTTAATTCAGTTTTTACAATTACTTTCTTATTAATTATGTTTATGTTTTCTTTTACTATGTTTGGCTAAGTTTTTAATCTGATTCTAAGGTTTGTAAATAGTTAATTAGGTTCATGTGATTAATTTGTTAATATCTATTTGTCTTCCAGTTTATGATTCATAATTCCTGGTTCTTGAATTCTTGTGAATTATCTTAACAATAGTTTGCATGTATAGCTATTCGGTTTGAGACCCAACGGAGATAACTGTTTAGCGGATTCAGGAATGTATGGTATGATTTTAACCTTAAGACCTAACGAAGATAGGTGGATCATAGGGAGCTATTCCTAGGAGCTTTTGGGAGTTAGTAGAATTTCTTGAGACCTCATGATGATAGATAATTTACTAATCTACGATCATTGTTGCTCTAGCGAGAGTAATCGGTTAAATAAGTGATCTCTCATCATAACTGGATTAAACTGGATTAAACTGGTAAATAGGATTAATAGATTGATTATGTGAATTTGGTTAATGATTTTAACTTCCCTAGGATCAGCCGTTTAATCATTTGATTTTTCTACCTAAATTTTATTTGTTGTGTTCTAAGTTTAGTTTTGATTAAAATCTTTAATCTGTTTGCTTAGCCTGAATATTATTAGAGCTTAGTTAGGATTATTTAAGGTGATTCGTTATAATAGTTCATGTGGATACGATACTCTGCTTGCTGTTTTCGTGCTACAATTACATTGTTTAGTTGCAGTTTTGTCGTTAGTAAAAATAGTGATCAACTTTTTGGCGCCACTGCCGGGGACTGTCTAGAATGATCACTTTAATATTTTTGATTAAACTTAGGCATTATTTCAGGTGTTTACTATTTTTATTTTTATTTTTAGTATTAGTTTTCTGTTTCTGATTTTCGTTTGTTGTCTCAGGAGTGTATGATCATGAGATCCAAAGAAAAGGAACAACTAGTATCTTTGAATTTGGAAATCGAAAAACAACACAAAAGGGATAACCGCGAGAAGAAGAAGCAAGCTATGGCTGAGAACCGTGATAACTTTGATCCTGCAACCCTTATGCGAGTAGTGGCAGACCTTCAGAGGCAGCTGATTGAAGAGAGAGAGGAGAACATGTGACTCAACTAGAAACACCTCTAGATTGACTTGCAATATAACAAAGACACTGTAGCAGTGGTAAGCTAATTCAATGTCGTCTCTCAAGGAAGATCTTTAGGGGCTTTAACTATGTCACTAGAAAGCTGTAAACTTGGATTATTAAACTAAAACTTGAAAAGTAAACTTAACGTGAAACCTTAAACTTAACTTGAATTTAAACTAGAGAATTAACTAGGCATGAAACTATTAAACCCTAGGCAAGAACTTAAACGAACTTAAAGAATTTAAACGCTAACTAAGAATTTAAAGACTTGTAAATTAAAAGCTTCTAATCTAATAAGCATAAAACTAAATTGCATAATTTAAAGGAAAGCATAAAAACGCATAATTGAAATTGCATAATTGAAAGTTGCAGAATTGAAATTACATAATTTAAATTGCATAATTTAAACAAAGCAAGTAAATAAACGTAAATACGAAATACCATAAATCGTCTCGAGAAGCAACCTGTCACGTGATTCCAACTCTAACTAACTAAAACTTAAATTGAAAGAACTATACTAAACTAACTAGAACAGAATTCGAAATTAAGAACTATGAAAGCAATAAAAACCTAACTTTGCTACCTAGGCGGAAACTAAAGATTAGGGCAAAGATTTAATTCTAACTAAGTCTAACTAAGTGCCGGAGGCAGAAGATTGATTTCATTCACGTTCAAGCCCCCTTTTATAGACTTCAATCCAATCCTAATCATCATCAAACTCGCCTTGTAAAATTGGAATCTTAAGGAAATAGAATCGTGCATTCAAAGGTAAGTTCAGCTGTAACGTGCTCTGCAAGTTATCTTAGCTCTGGCGTAGATTGGCTAACTCTGGAAGTTCAGCTCTGGAAAGGTATGACAAAGCTAGAAGTCAGTTCTGGAATTAGCGAGCTCTGGCGAATATGGCAGAGCTGAAAGCCAACTCTGTATATGTTGACTCTGGCAAAATATGTTGACTCTGTTGATCTTTAGCTCTGCCCTGTCAAGTTTACTCTAGCGTGTAAGTCAGCTCTGTCGAGTTTAGCTCTGCTTTGACAAGTTTGTTCTGCTCTAGAGATTTCAGCTCTGATAGTGAAGTTCAGCTTTGGAGATGGTCAGCTCTGACTATGCAAGTCAGCTCAGCTCTGACGCGGGCTTTTCAGCTCTGGCGCGGGCTTTTCAGCTTTCGACACCAGATTGCGCCTACAAACGCCATTCTAACCCAAAATCTCCAAAATTACACTCTTCCATCTATAAAACCTAAATCTCCTGCAAAGCATAAAATAAACCCATAGCTGCACCAATTTCCAGAATATTTAACTTAAAATACGCACATGCAAACCCCCAAAATAAGAACAATTAAGCATAAATCAACCCCCCACACTTAGCCTTTTGCTTGTCCTCAAGCAAAATCAGTATGAATCCTAGGAAGAGATTGGTTTCAACGATGCTTATTTCCATCCAAACATTCAACAAAGTCAATTCAAAATTTTACAATCAACACACATCTCTCGATCATGCAAGTAACTTATTTAAGAAGCAACAAAACAGTAATGTAAGTAATTCGATCAGACCCAATTCTCCACTAGAAGTGAATTCCCTAATGTGATCGCCTTTATAATCAATATCACCATTTTTTCACACTTTGTGTGCTTAAGTTTCCGATAGTTGAGCGATAATTCTTGAAATAAAAACCATTTGGATGTAATCCAAAGTCTTTTCACGTGTTTTCCCATGCTCATAGTTAGACTAGAGGAGCAGAGACTTAGAGCTGTCACGTTTCAGAGCTAGCAATTCGTCCAACATTTTGATTTCACAGATAAGGATACGATCGTAGGCAATCCCAATGACAACACTCCTTCTAGCATCTACCGGACAAATCACATTTTACTTACTTACAATCGTGTTGCAACAAAACTCATAATTCTTTGCACAAACAAGAAACATATATCAAAAGTAAAACAAGAATAACCACCATTCAAACACAAACCCGAAAATCACATTGAAAACCATCTTCTCTTCCACAAATTCATAAGGGTTAGCAAGTAACAAAGAGCAAGCTAAGCATAAAGAGATTAATCGCCCAATTGAAAGCATAAGCACAACAAGACACCCCCCACACTTAAAGCATGCCATGTCCTCAGGGCACAAAATAAAAAGAGTTAGAAAATATTCCTGATTATCGGCATTGAAAAGCATAAGCTCTGTGAGAGGCGGCGAAAAGTAAGGTTTGCGGTCTTTGGCAGAGTAGGAAATGTCAGCGCTGGCATTTTTAGAGTAGAATTTTAGATTTGACCAATTCAGAGCTGGCCTTTTCAGCGCTGGCATTCTTCAGCGCTGGCGGCAAAGTTAGAGTAGAATTGCAGCGCTGGAAACAAAAACATTAACCCCCAAAATCAAAGCATCCGCACAAGCAACCAAAGACAAGGAAAAACACAAAAAACGAAAAGCAAAGAACAAGAAAAACAAAAACAAAATTAAACCAACAGTGGGTTGCCTTCCACCAAGCGCTAGTTTTAAAGTCGCCAGCCCGACGTTGAGAAACCCTTAACCAAAATCACTATGAAACGTCAGCTGAATTAATCCTTGTGATAACACATCATTCTCCATTTCAGTTGCGGGTCCTCTTAATGAGCAAGCAGTGCTCATCACATTCATCACTCTCTCGAATCAAGAGCTAGGTCGAGATCTCCCTTCTTTCTTCCTCTCCAAGGGCGGTACACCCTGCACTTCTTGCACAATATCATCATTGTATTTTAGCACATCAGCCCGTCCTTCTTCAACTACGGTGTCCTCTTTCGAATGAGTTGGCACTTCATGAACTGCATTTACATCGAGTGGAAGCTTGGCCAAAAACTCGTCTTCAATGGCCTCATCATCTTGCAGATTGTCAAGAAAATCTTGTATAATTCCGTCCTCTTCCGGGCTGGTGCTCATCAATTTCTCCTTAGAAACATTTTGGCAAGTGCTCTCCAAAGCTGGCGGACTGTTCAGAACTGGGTTTGTCAGAGCTGGGCTCGTCAGAGCTGGCGAAAGAATGTCTAATCTGGCATCCAGCAAAAGACTGTTAACGCTGAAAATTTCCACTTCTTCCACATGGTCAGAGATCTCAACAAGAGAACAAATATGCATTGAAGAATTAGTAATAACATGCTTTCTATCAAAAATTGAGAACATTACCGATCTACCTGACCCGGTCATACTCAAAGTTCCAGAACCCACATCAATGTGCGTCTGGGTAGTAGCCATAAAAGGCCGGCCAATTAGAACAAGCTGCCCATTCTCTCCGGTAATACCTTGCCCTGCTTCGAGCACCACAAAATTTGCTAGCACCGTGATTCCTCTTACCATGACTTCGACATCCTCTAAAAGTCCACGAGTGCTGCTAATTGCTCCGTCAGCTAGCTGAAGTCTCATATTCGTGCATTTAAGCTCATCTTCCTTCCTGCCCAATTTCTGAAATATAGCAAACGACATTAAATTGACTGCTGCACCCAAGTCTAACATGCCCGAGAACTCTCCAGCACTACCCAAACTAATACCAATAATGAAACTGCCTGGATCTTCTTGCTTCGGTAATAGTTGGGTTGGATCAAAACTTGATGGTGGCAGAGGCGGGCTAGGATTCGGTGGTTGATATGGCGTAGTGGATTTGTGAAATTTCTGCTCTAGCCTTATCAACTCTGGCGCTCTTCTTTGCTCTGGCGCCCTTCTCCTCTACTCTGGCGCCCTTCTTCTCTGCAGAGCTGACATCCTAGTCTGCTCTGGCATCCTCGCCATAGCTGGCCTCCTAGTCTGCTCTGGCATCCTTGTAATAGCGAGCGCCTGATTTGTTTTCCCGGACTGCTGCTGCTGCAATTGGTTCAAGGTTCCCAACCGTTGCCCCACAGTTGTTTCGAGGCGTTAGATAGTGGCAGCCTGATGAAGGAATATTAAACTGAATTAATGCTCCGTTTGCCCGATGATCGTTTTTGGGATTATTATTAATTTATCATACAATGATTAATCCTAACATGCTCCTATGAATTTAATTGCTGCACGTTGGAGTTAGGATTACTTACTTGAGAAGCGTATGCAAAGACTGTCGATGATCGAGTCGAATGACTCCAATTATGATCTTCTGAACTGTATCCCGCTCAGCTTTCACCGTTGGATGGACAACGATCTATGAAAGTCCCTAGGCAGAAAAGCTATCCCTCACGTTTCTGGCTTCTGGCGCCTCTCTGCTCTCTCAAACCCTAATTAATTAGTGTGTGTATTTCCTGAGAGCAGACAGCTGTATTTAAATAATTAAATACGCGTATGGGGCGCCAGATTTAATGTTGGGAATGACTTCTGCCTGTACTAGGGCTAGGAGACTTTGGGCCAGTCCAGGGACTAGATACAAGGAATAAAGTGGGCCTCAAATAAATTAAATCTCCATGGTCAGCCTAGACCATAATTAATTTATAAATATCAGTTTATTCCATTAGAGAACCAATATTGACTTACCCCTTTATTGCCGGTGATGAGTCGGGGCTTGTATTTAGACTTATTAAATCTCCGTATTTAAAATATATGACATCCATTAATTAATTAGAGCTCTGACAGCTTAAATTAATTAATCTCTTTGTAATCCTTAAGAAGTACCACTCAAACTTTATTATTGCGCCTGAACTTAATCAACCTACAGGGTTTAGCGCAATAAACTTTATTGAGCTCTTTAAGGGGATGTCATTATCCTATATCGGATACGGGTACTAATACAGATAATCAAATATCATATATTAACCGCTATCACCCAAGATACAGAGTACTCAAGTTACTATATAACTCTCACTCATAGTAAGTCAAACTGATACACGAATTAACATATATATCTGAAATCTTATTAGTATTAAGATTTTATTAAGTCACCGAGATCTTGATTCTTCACTTAAGTCAGATAGAAGAATACATCTCACTGTGGTCCTATCAATACGTTATGACGTACCAGTATAGACAAGTAGTCAAGACAAACTACTTCCATCTATACCGCAGCCTGATTTACCTGCATTTTTACTCCTTTATCGCGTTATTCTTTAGCGTTTTGGGCGTTTCTTGTTGAATTGTTGAGCTGTCTATGGTTCAAATTGCATAATTTTGTGGAATAGACTACTCGTCCGTGCTCGTGTTGTTTCTATAGGTTTTGGACTCGATTTGTGAAATTTTGGATGAAGTACGTGAAGAGACGAGTCCATAGGCGCAAACGGGGCTCAAATCGGGCACCGGATGAGCAAGAACGAGCGTCGGGAAGTTCGCGGGTCGGAGTGCGTGCGCTGGAGGTCGCGCGGTCCGGGCATGCGGCCGCATGCCACAGCCGCGCGAAGGAGCAGAACCTGCTGGAGCACCGCGCGGGCCAGGCGCGGGCTGACCATGCGGCCGCGCGAGACGCCGAGTTTCCGCCCTAAATTCGTTTTTCAGCCTTTTTACGCGATTTTGGGTATTTTTGAGTCCTACTTGACCTAGGACATATAAATACTCCCTAAGAACTTATTCTCTGGGACTTTTATCACTTTTTATCATATTTTTACTTTTCCTGAGAGCTGTGAGATTCGGAGCAAGAGCAAGACTGAAGATCATCGACTTCACTACGGTTTTTCGTTGTTTAATGTTCATTAGTTTTATTGAGATTGTGATTGTTAGTCATATGTCTATGTGTGGCTAGATCCCTTTTCCCAGGGTTTAGGGAGTAAACATGATTCGAATTTCTGACTGTTGATTTAATTAATTGAGATTTCTATTCCTTTTTATGTTCTTGTTATAATTGCTTGCTTTATTGCTTGATCACCAATTTAGCATAATCATAGGTTTTAATTTGAGATCAGGAGATGATAATTATAACCTGAACTAAGAACATATAACACATTTATTCTAATTCTAAAGGGAATTAATAATTGTGAAGGCTTTAATCCTAGGAACTTTGAGGAGTTACATGTTAGAAGTGTGATCCAGGGATGGTAACCTTGCATGTAATCAACGATTTGTATGCCACGGGAGTGGGTATGAATTAACTTTGAGATTGCCTTAGGAATTATCTCATTAATTGAATCAAACGTGTTAGTTAGGAGAATCTGTTGAAACCTTTGCCTTGGGAAACTCTCTTTCTTTTGTTACTTCGCATTTTCACAGCTTGATTTCTTTTTAGTGTTTCTTTATTTTAATTAAATTTGTTTTCCAAAATCAAAACTTTAATAATCGTTCATCCAGATAGAGTAAAAAAATTAAGAATAGGCATTGATAACCATTTGTCCCTGTGGATTCGACCTTGTCACTGCTATACACAATTGCACCCGTACACTTGCGGCGTGTTAATAAAATAGCGAACAAGTTTTTGGCGCCGTTGCCGGGGACTGATTTTTATCAGTACTATTCTGTTAATTGTTTGATACTACTCTGGATTTTTTATTTCTGTTATTTATTTCTGTTCTTTTTCTTTTCCTGTGGTTCTAAATTGATTCTGGTGAAGAGTTTAGGTGGTGCATGAACACAAGATCTAAAAATTTACCTCTAGTAGATTTTGATCCGGAACTTGAAGATTCACTCCGCCAGAAATGTAAAGCCACACTTAAGACGATGGCCACTGCGGAAGAAGTCCGTGCGTTGAGAGAGCAGTTGCAGGCGGTGTTGGATGCTCAGAAAACTGTTAATGAGCAGAAACAGCCGCTTATTGCTGAGGCATTTACTCCACTGTACCAGTACCAAGAGCCGCCCAGAGTCAACGCGAATAACTTCGAGCTAAGGACTGGGCTGATTATCATGGTGCAGCAAAACCAGTATGGAGGTAAAGCCGTGGAGGACCCAAATGCGCATCTGGCGCAATTCTTGGAGTTGTGCAGCACTGTCAAGATAAACGGAGTCCCAGATGACATCATACGACTCCGCCTTTTCCCATTCTGTCACGGCCGCGCCCGCTGAGGATAGCGAACTCGGGGAAATCGCGACAAAAGGGGAAGGGATTTAGGAGCGGGATTAGAAAGGGGCATATCTAACCTTTTGATGACTCGACATTATATAAGGCAACAATTTAAGAATAATAGATATTAATGGAGGTCAAAGGGGAACATACATAAAATTACCCGAACGGGTACTCAAGGAGTTTGAGGATATTGTTAAACCATACATATTGTTTGATAAAAGACATGATATCTAGCAAAATCAGTGTTCGCAGCGGAAAAACAACAACTCGAGCATATGTATGAATACATATACTCCGCTCTGAATTACTCTTCCTAGATCGACAAAAGCTCCGCTTGCACACCACATCCCCGATCACAGCTCAACCTGCACATTTAGAAATACATGCAGGGCTAAGTACGAAAGTACTTAGTGGACACATGCCGAAAAATACATACATACATACATACATACAATTTATTGTCAAGCCTTTCAACAGTAGTAAGATACGAGGGTTTTCTTTTAAAGACTCGTATTTACCAAAATATCATTTCTTTCATAAATAACCCGGTCAGGTATTTTAACATCATTAATCACCATATCAGTAACTCGTGCCGAGAGGTAGGCCTCCCTCTACGGACACTGTGATCGACCAACCCGCTAGATGACTCACGATCACAAGGTGTACACTAATTCCGAAGGGATTTGCGGTCCCATCCAGAATCCGAATTCGATTAGCATCAGATAGGTAATTAACAACAAAACATAAAGCATTTAGGCATTGACAAAATCATTCAAAAATCTTAAGCATAAAATTGTAACAGTTCTATAATATGGTTTTAGTTTATACGTAAGAAACCCTCACCTGGTAGTGGTGACTCACGACTAAGCCTTAAACTCTTGCGTTCAACCTTGATTCGGAAAAGAATAACGTAAGGTCTTAGTCCGCGGAAATTCTAACATAAATGAGGATGCGTAATGCAATTATGCATGGCTCATGTTCCTTTTTATTAACCAATTAACCCAACTAGGTTCCGTCCCATGAAGTCAAGTGATTAACTACATTGATTCGTTCCTCATTAGCGCATTCTAAACTGTCAGTGAAGCATAATAATCCCTCTTTGTGTAAGCAAGGGAAGAAAATAACAAAGATTTGAAACACCCTAGGTTCTCTTCTCTCTCTCGCGGTCCGCTCTGCTTCTTCGCTCTCTGCTCTGGAGGTCAGTCCTGGCCTCTAAGTCAGCTCAGGCTGAGTTAGCTCTGCGGCTAAGTGATTCCTCGGGGCGGAATGATTCCTCTGATGGAAGTGATTTCTCTGGCGAGGAACGATTCCTCTGGTGAAGTGATTCCTCTGGCGAGGTGATCCCTCTGGCGGTGTGATTCCTCTGGCGAGGCGATTTCGCTGGCGACGCGATTCCTCTGGCGAAGCGATTTCTCTGGCGATGCGATTCCTCTGGCGCCTTGACTTCCCTGGTCTGGCCATTCCTCCGGCCATTCCTCTGGCCATTTCTCTGCTCTGGGAAGAGCGACGGGGACTCCAGTTTTCCAAAACTAGAATTCTCCGTTCTTATCTCGCCTCTATTCTCACTCGTATACAAACCTTAAACTCTACCTATGTGAGCATGCTGTGATTATCTATGTTCGTCTACGTTTAAAGCTAAAGTTCTTGTCGTTCATCAAGGTCTCAAGTTATAGATTCTAACAAGTCGTAACTTAACATGCTTTTTGTTCATTCGTTTACAGGCCATAAAATATGATTTCTGGAGTGTGATGCATGCTGATTGGAGTAGCAACAAGGGTCGAAGATTACCTTGATATAGCGTGCTTTGGTCGGGTAAAGAATGATGGTTTCTTGCTTTTTTTTGATCGTCGAGGTTCAAACTGGAATGAAAGCTATGTTCTTAGGCTTGAAAACAAATGGAAGGGAACACGGTGAAGGGAGGAAAAAGGCCGTGTCTTACCTTGAAAGTGTAGCGAGGATCTTGGTCTTCTCTTCTCCGTGGAAGGCATCGAGAGAGTGATGGAGCTCTTGCAACTTGCTGCTGGATTTCAGAGTGCCGAAATGAGTGAAAGGGTGGCACAAAGGGGTTGAAGGGGAGTTTAAATAGGGGAGCTCGGCTGGTGCACTCGAGTGCCTAAGGGGAGGGCTCGGCTGGTAGCCCTGCCATGCGTGGAGTAGGGGAGACCCTTCAGTTGTTCGCCCAATGGAGGGGCTGCTGCTGCTCTGCTGCTGCTGTTGCTGCCGTGCTGTGGAGGTGGAGTGTGGCTCTTCGGCTGCTGCCCAATGGGAGGAGCTGCAGCTGGCGTGCGGAGGGGCGAGGCCTTTCGGCTGCCCAGCCTAAGGCTGCTACCGTGGCTGCTGCTCTAGTGATTACTATATTGATTCGTTTTCATTAGGGTGTTCTAAACGGTCATTTTAAGAAAATAGAAACTCCCTTCGTGTAAGCAAGGGGAAAAGAAGTATAACGATTCAAACACCCAAAGTTCTTCTCTCTTTCTCTCTCTCTGCGATCTGCTCTGCTCTGGAAGTCAGCTCTAGCTTCTAGGTCAGCTCTGGCCTCTAAAAACAGCTCTGCTCGGGCATTTCAGATCTGTTCGGACATTTTAGCTCTGCTCGGACATTTCAGCTCTGCTCGGCATTTCAGCTCTGCTCGGCATTCAGCTCTGCTCGGCATTTCAGATCTGCTCGGCATTTCAGTTCTGCTCGGCATTTCAGCTCTGCTCGGCATTTCAGCTCTGCTCGGCATTTTAGCTCAGCTCGGCCTTTCAGCTCTGCTCGGCCTTTAAGCTCTGCTCGGCCTTTCAGCTCAGCTCGGCATTTCAGCTCAGCTCGGCATTTCAGCTCTGCTTGGCATCTCAGCTCTGCTCGGCATCTCAGCTCTGCTCGGCATTTCAGCTCTGCTCGGCATCTCAGCTCTGCTCGGCATCTCAGCTCTGCTCGACATATCAGCTCTGCTCGGCATCTCAGCTCTGCTCGGCATCTCAGCTCAGCTCGGCCTTTCAGCTCAGCTCGGCCTTTCAGCTCAGCTCGGCCTTTCAGCTCCGCTCGGCCTTTCAGCTCAGCTCGGCCTTTCAGCTTTGCTCGGCCTTTCAGCTCAGCTCGGCCTTTCAGCTCAGCTCGGCCTTTCAGCTCTGCTCGGCCTTTCAGCTCTGCTCGGCCTTTCAGCTCAGCTCGGCCTTTCAGCTCAGCTCGGCCTTTCAGCTCCGCTCGGCCTTTCAGCTCAGCTCCGCCTTTCAGCTCAGCTCAGCCTTTCAGCTGTGCTCGGCCTTTCAGCTCAGCTCGGCCTTTCAGCTCAGCTCGGCCTTTCAGCTCTGCTCGGCCTTTCAGCTCAGCTCGGCCTTTCAGCTCAGCTCGGCCTTTCAGCTCTGCTCGGCCTTTCAGCTCTGCTCGGCCTTTCAGCTCAGCTCGGCCTTTCAGCTCTGCTCGGCCTTTCAGCTCAGCTCGGCCTTTCAGCTCTGCTCGGCCTTTCAGCTCTGCTCGGCCTTTCAGCTCAGCTCGGCCTTTCAGCTCTGCTCGGCCTTTCAGCTCTGCTCGGCCTTTCGGCTCAGCTCGGCCTTTCGGCTCTACTCGGTCTTTCCGCTCTGCTCGGCCTTTCCGCTCTGCTCGGCCTTTCAGCTAAGCTCGGCCTTTCTGCTCTGCTCGGCCTTTCAGCTTTGCTCGGCCTTTCAGCTCAGCTCGGCCTTTCAGCTCAGCTCGGCCTTTCAGCTCAGCTCGGCCTTTCAGCTCTGCTCCCACTCAGCGATTCGGTGCAACACTCACGAGTTTCTTCGTGTAAAACACAGATCTTACTATTCTACCTATGTGAGCATGCTGTGCTTGTTCAAGTTCATCTACGTTTAAAGCCTAAGGTTCTCGTCGTTTAATCAAAGTTTCAAGGCGTGGGTTCTACCGGAAAAGTGACCTATCATGCTTCTATGAGCGTGTGTTTCATGCTAAAAAGAGTAGTAACAGAGGTCGAGAGTTACCTGTTGTCGCGCGCTTTGGTCGGACAAGCACGATGGTTCCTCGCTTCTTCGATCGTCGAGGTTCAAACTGGAATGAAAGCTATTGTTCTTAGGCTGAAAAACAGATGGAAGGGAACACGGCGAAGGGAGGAAAAAGGTCCGTGTCTTACCTTGAAAGTGTAGCAAGGGTCTCGGTCTATTCCTCTCCGTGGAAGGCGTCGAGAGGGAGAGATGGACCTCTTGCCGTTGCTGCTGGATTTTCAGAGTGCCGAAAGAGAGAAGGGGTGGCACAAAGGGGTTGAAGGGGAGTTTAAATAGGTGTTCGGCCGAATGCACTTGAGTGCCTAAGGGGGAGGGCTCGGCTGGTAGCCCTGCCATGCGTGGAGTAGGGGAGACTTTAGGCTGCTCGGCCAATGGAGGGCTGCTGCCGTGCTGTGGAGGTGGAGTGTGGCTCTTCGGCTGCTGCCCAATGGGAGGAGCTGCAACTGGCGTGGAAGTTGAGGGGGCGCTGCTGCTGTGTAGGGCTGCAAGGACAGCCTAGTCTACTCGGCTGTGGTTGGGCAGCGCTAGCGTGGAAGTTGAGGGGGCGCTGCTGCCACAACACACGTCCCTTCTCCTTTTCATTTGCTTCACTCTTCCTTCTTGATTGGGTGCTGGCATGTGTAGGCGTGAGTATGGGTAGGTGGAGTGTGAGGGATTAAAAGGGTGTGATTAAATAAATCCTTCAGTGTTGGTCGTCCTGTTATTTAAAATACTGGCTCCGTGTCTTGCAATATCGTATCTAACAATTAAATTAAATCCGTAGATTTAATTCGCTCGTTGTTCTAATACATAAATTAAATCCGTAGATTTAATTATCCTCAAAGTCGGAATTAATTCACGACTAAGTAACAATATGAAATAAACTTCATCTTGATTAATAAATAACACAACTTTGCTAAGTTGGCTATAACTCGGATTAATCATTCATCAACTCAAAGATTCTCATCGCGGTCTTAAACGCGCGAAAAATAAATAAAGCATACTGTTAACTAAGTGACTTTGTCACCAAGATTCATAAATTCAGAAACATAATAGAAAACATAAGACTTCAATTACTGCAGATAGGTAAATAAACACACAATACTGTAATTAAAATATTGATAAAAGAGCGGGTTACTACAGATGATGTCTCCAAATCTTCAAAGCATGTACAATTGCTGCCAATTCTAGGTCGTGAGTGGGGTAGTTCAACTCATGTGGCCTTAGTTGTCGCAAAGCGTAGGCGATGACCTTCCCTTCCTGCATCAACACACAACCTAATCCATTTTTGGACGCGTCTGTGTAGATCAGGTATTCTTTATCGGCTGTTGGAACTGCTAGCACTGGTGCAGTTGTCAATTTCCTCTTTAGCTTTTGGAAGCTGGCTTCACACTCTTCGGTCCATTTATACTTGATTCCTTTGCGAAGTAGTTGCGTCATTGGCCTTGCTATCTTAGAGAATCCTTCGATGAATCTCCGGTAGTATCCTGCTAAACCTAAGAAACTTCAGATTTCATTAGGGGTGGTTGGTGATTTCCAATCGTGCACTGCTTGCACTTTGGCGGGGTCTACCTTGATTCCATCTACTGACACGATGTGTCCTAGGAACATCACTTCTTTCAGCTAAAATTCGCACTTGCTGAATTTGGCGAACAACTTCTCTGATCTTAAAGTCTCTAGGACGATTCTCAAATGCTCTTCATGTTCTAGGTCACTCTTAGAATAGATGAGGATATCATCTATAAACACTAAGACGAATTTGTCTAAGTACGGATGGAAAACTCGATTCATGAGATCCATGAATATCGCCGGTGCATTGGTTAGACCAAATGGCATGACTATGAATTCATAGTGGCCATATCTCGTTCGGAAAGCGGTCTTGGGTACATCCTCTGATCTGATCTTCAGCTGGTGGTATCCTGACCTTAAGTCTATTTTGGAGAACACACTAGCTCCCTTGAGTTGGTCAAACAAATCATCTATCCTCGGGAGAGGGTATTTGTTTTTGAGCGTCAGTTTGTTCAACTCTCGATAATCAATGCACATTCTCATGGCTCCATCTTTCTTCTTGACAAAGAGTACAGGCGCTCCCCAAGGTGAGACGCTAGGTCTGATGAAACCTAAGTCCAAGAGTTCTTGTAGTTGGACCTTTAATTCTTGCAATTCCTTTGGGGCCATCATGTACGGTGCCTTTGATACTGGGGCTGATCCAGGTTCTAGGTCAATGATGAAATCTAGTTGCCTGTCTGGGGGTAGTCCTGGCAATGTTTCTGGAAAAACATCCGGAAAATCTCGTACTATTGGCACATCTTCCACCCTCTTGTCGCTACCAGCTTCCCCGTTTAGGTAGACGAGATAAGCTGTGCTTCCTTCCTTCATCATCTCTTTTCTGGCTTGTAGTGCGGATATCACTGGTACTCTCTTCTTCATACCGATGCCGTGAAATTCCGTTGGTTCTTTTCCGGGTGGTCGAAGGGAAATATTTCGTTCACTACAAAGGATGGTGGCGTAATTCTCGGCTAACCAGTCCATTCCTAAGATCATATCTACGTCCCACATAAGCAAAATATTAAGATTGTTTGCTACCATCTTAAGTTCTTCCATTTCAAATTCTACGTTCGAACAAACATGAGTGGTAGTAGATCTTCCTCCTGAGGGTGTAGTGATTCTTAAGGCACACTTAGCTCGTTCTGATTCGATTTCTAAGGTATCTACGCAAGGGGCTGAGATAAAAGAATGCGAAGCACCAGTATCGAACAGAATCATAATGGAAAAACCTTTAAGCTTGCCCATACCTGCCAAGTTTCCCTGGTTTTTCTCGGGCTGGTTTTGGGTGATAGCAAAGGCTCTTGCCTGCTGCGGCAGTTGTTGCAGCTGTTTCTGTCGCTGTTGGCGCTGTTGGTGCTGGTGTGGCTGTTGTTGGCGGGGCTGCTGTTGTCTTGGAACTGCTCGGAGGGGTTGGGCATAAGTGGCTCTAATTGCCGCGCCCTGCTGTCTATTGGGGCACTGAGAGGAGTAGTGACCCTTCTGGCCACACGTGTAGCAACCGTCAGTTCCAGCCCTACAAACACCACGATGTGGTTTGTTGCATTTCGGACAGAGGGGAACTTCATTCTGTCTTTGGTTGCCCCTGGTCGGGGCAGGACCCTGTTGCTTCCCTTGTCCTTGTGGCTGAAACTGTCCAAACGGCGCACTCTCTTGCCATGACGGCGCACCTCCTTGCCAGGACGGCGCACCTCCTTGCCATTGTTTCTTGTTAGTCGGGTTCTCACTCCCTCCTTGGTTGTTCTAGTTGCGCTTCCCTTTAAAGTTCTGAGGGCGTGCGGGTGGGTTGACTGGCGCCGAAGTCTGTGGCGGAGCCAACCTTTCCACTGGCATCGCAGCTTCGACGTCCAGTGCCCTGTTCAAGGACTCGGTGTAGGAGAGTCCACCATGACTAGCTAGGGTCATTCTAATCTCGTGCCTCAGACCGACACAAAATTTCTCCGCCATCTTCTCATCAGTATCCACCTGCTGTGGAGCATAACGTGATAGATCGCAGAATTCCCTGTCGTATTCCGTCACTGTCCTCTTCCCTTGTCTCAGGTTGTAGAACTCAGCCTCTTTCTTCTTCCTGTAGCTTTTGGGAATATACTTATCGTATAACCCAGTCTTAAAGTTTTCCCATGTGTAGGCTGCCCATTGCTCGGGAGTTAGTGTCTTTCGGCGGGCTTCCCACCAAAAGTCAGTCGCTCCTGTTAGCTGGAAAGACACGCAGGAGAGTCGCTCCTCTTCCGTGCAGCGAAGAAAAGTAAAGATGCGCTCCAATGCGCGTACCCAAGCCTCAGCTTCGGCTGGGTCGCCCATTCCATTGAATGTGGGCGGATTCTGTCGAAGGAAGAGTTCCTCGATCCTTCTAGCAGGGGGTGGAGGGGGTGGGGTTGGTTCCCTGTCGTTTCGTGGTTCCTCAGGTATATCATTTCGATTTCTATCGTTGTTAGCATTTCTTCTAGTGGTGCGACCTCATCTAGGCGGCATACTGCAATCTGCGAAGCACCTATTTTAGCACATTCTATACGGAAGTCTCTAAGGCAATTTTATAAGGAGCTGCTGGCATGCACAAGTCGCAAAGTCATAGATACTACATCGTGAATTGACTTGTGGAGAAATAAAACCCGTAGGGTAACATAAAACATATGCGAAATTGTCTCAAAAACCCATACTAGGGTCAAAATGCATACCATAGAAAATTTGCCTCATCGAGGACTTTTGCGTCATTAAACAAAATGTTTCCATACTATCGTTTGGCTAACGACATCAAAATAAAAAGTCATGGGTTACAAAACATCGGAACGAATTCATCGTTTCCGGAAAACATCCATAGCTAAGACTATCAAATATGCGATCCTAAAATGCGGTACGGCTGTTCCTAGGCGATGACAAAAGGTAAATAATCGGGTCCTCCTCGGGATCTTCTTCTGGGTCCTCCTCCTCATCCTCGTTGGGCAACGGGGTCTCTCCCTGACCCTCGCCCGTCTCTCGTATGATCTGGGCCGTGCGGAAGATGTCGTCCGCAATCTCGCGGATCGGATCATCTCCGGTGCGGATCCTAGCCGTGGCACGAGGCTCAGTCGGGGCTGGAGGTGGCGACGGCCTAGGGCGAATAATCCTTCTCGTCGCGCCACAAGGTGCTGTATCATCCTCCTGCATAGGGGCCTTGCCCCTATCTAGGAACTCCCTCGTGTTGGCCATGGCCCTGTCAGCGTTGGCCATTGCGGTGCGAGTCTCGCTTCTGCCGTGGGCATCGGTGGTGGTGGTGGAGTAGTTTCCCGGAGAGCTGAGTCGGGAGGTGACGGGAAATCTCTACGAGCTCGTGGACGAGAGGGGCCTGCCTCATCGTCGTGTCTACCACGGCGCCCTACAACTAAGGTACGCGGTGGAGGGTCTTGTGGCAAGGCCACCTGGGGCTCATGTGCATCGGCGAGTATCTCAGCGGGCAGAGGCGTCCCTACCTGCACGTAGTCTCTTGGGATGGCGTAGGGCCCTAGAGGGGCGCTGCCCCATAAGCTGAAGCAGGCCTGAAGCTCGGCTACGAAGCTAAGGAAGTCTCCCACTAGGTCGTGGTAATTCTCCCGTGGGAAGATATAGTAGGATGAAATCTGCTTAGCCCATCCCTGCCACTCAGAGGGTAACAGCAGGATCAATCTCTGGATGCCGTCGTATCCTGACACACCGTACACACTCGCGTCGACCCAATGTCGATGGAAACCGGTGAGGAACTGCCCGAGGTTATCCCCGTGACATGGGGCATAAGTGCGGTAGGACCGCTCGACTTCCTCTGGACTAGCCCACGAGGGTAAAGGTCGTCGTCGTGTAAAGACAGTTCTCGCCATCTAACGAAAGAAAAATATATCATCAACTTACAGTAAAACGTGGCATGTAACTTAAATCGATAAGGTTCTAAACGTCTAAACTGGGTCATCAAAAATCGATTCGAAGATCATAACTCGTAAAATCTAGACATCACAACATCATCTAAATCTAGCTTTCAGGCACTTGTCATAGGGGTGATCTAAATCTAGTTCTCAAGCACAAAATCATAACTTGCATTAAAGAGGTCCAGACTTCGACAATCAAAAAGTTCTAGTGTTGTCGTCTACTGATCTTAAAGCTTGTCATGCGGTGATGATGTACTCTTCTATGTTTCATCGTGAAGTGAGTATGTATCTAACTTAATAGTTCTAAGTCCTTGTGATTCATACAATAATCATACTTATTCATGTTTCACGCATTTCAAGAAATCAACTAAAACTTGAAAGTACTTACCATAAACAAACGTCGGTTGAGCGTGTCGAGATGTAGTGCCAAGCTTTTGTCGACTAGTTCATGAGCATGTTGACTTACTTAATCTAGACTCGACTTAGAAGGAATGACTAGTAATCAGAGCAGAAGAAGGTTGCTCTGATACCACTTTCTTGTCACGGCCGCGCCCGCTAAGGATAGCGAACTCGGGGAAATCGCGACAAAATGGGAGGGGATTTAGGAACGGGATTAGAAAGGGGCATATCTAACCTTTTGATGACTCGACATTATATAAGGCAACAATTTAAGAATAATAGATATTGATGGAGGTCAAAGGGGAACATACATAAAATTACCCAAACGGGTACTCAAGGAGTTTGAGGATATTGTTAAACCATACATATTGTTTGATAAAAGACATGATATCTAGCAAAATCAGTGTTCGCAGCGGAAAAACAACAACTCGAGCATATGTATGAAGACATATACTCCGCTCTGAATTACTCTTCCTAGATCGACAAAAGCTCCGCTTGCACACCACATCCCCGATCACAGCTCAACCTGCACATTTAGAAATACATGCAGGGCTAAGTACGAAAGTACTTAGTGGACACATGCAGAAATATACATACATACATACATTTTATTGTCAAGCCTTTCAACAGTAGTAAGATACGAGGGTTTTCTTTTAAAGACTCGTATTTACCAAAATATCATTTCTTTCATAAATAACCCGGGCAGGCATTTTAACATCATTAATCACCATATCAGTAACTCGTGCCGAGAGGTAGGCCTCCCCTCTACGGACACTATGATCGGCCAACCCGCTAGATGACTCACGATCACAAGGTGTACACTAATTCCGAAGGGATTTGCGGTCCCATCCAGAATCCGAATTCGATTAGCATCAGATAGGTAATTAACAACAAAACATAAAGCATTTAGGCATTGACAATATCATTCAAAAATCTTAAGCATAAAATTGTAACAGTTCTATAATATGGTTTTAGTTTATACGTAAGAAAGCCTCACCTGGTAGTGGCGACTCACGACTAAGCCTTAAACTCTTGCGTTCAACCTTGATTCGGAAAAGAATAACGTAAGGTCTTAGTCCGCAGAAATTCTAACATAAATGAGGATGCGTAATGCAATTATGCATGGCTCATGTTCCTTTTTATTAACCAATTAACCCAACTAGGTTCCATCCCATGAAGTCAAGTGATTAACTACATTGATTCGTTCCTCATTAGGGCATTCTAAACTGTCAGTGAAGCATAATAATCCCTCTTTGTGTAAGCAAGGGAAGAAAATAACAAAGATTTGAAACACCCTAGGTTCTCTTCTCTCTCTCGCGGTCCGCTCTGCTTCTTCGCTCTCTGCTCTGGAGGTCAGTCCTGGCCTCTAAGTCAGCTCAGGCTGAGTTAGCTCTGCGGCTAAGTGATTCCTCTGATGGAAGTGATTTCTCTGGCGAGGAACGATTCCTCTGGTGAAGTGATTCCTCTGGCGAGGTGATCCCTCTGGCGGTGTGATCCCTCTGGCGAGGCGATTCCTCTGGCGAGGCGATTTCGCTGGCGACGCGATTCCTCTGGCGAAGCGATTCCCCTGGCGAGTCAATTCCTCTGGCGAAGCGATTCCTCTGGTGACGCGATTCCTCTGGCGAGGCGATTTCTCTGGCGAAGCGATTCCTCTGGCGACGCGATTCCTCTGGCGAGGCGATTCCTCTGGCGAGTCGATTCCTCTGGCGAAGCGATTCCTCTAGCGAAGTGATTCCTCTGGCGACGCGATTCCTCTGGCGAGGCGATTTCTCTTAACTGAACGACTTGGCTCCGCTGGACTCATCCCCGTTGGACTTGTCCGCGCTGGACTTGTCCTCTCTGGACTTGTCCTCACTGAACTCGTCCCCTCTGGACTTGTCCTCGCTGGTCTGGTAAGAGCGACGGGGACTCCAGTTTTCAAATCCAGACATCTCCGTCCTTATCTCGCCTCTATTCTCACTCGTACACAAACCTTAAACTCTACCTATGTGAGCATGCTGTGATTATCTATGTTCGTCTACGTTTAAAGCTAAAGTTCTCGTCGTTCATCAAGGTCTCTAGTTATAGATTCTAACAAGTCGTAACTTAACATACTTTTTGTTCATTCGTTTACAGGCCATAAAACATGATTTCTGGAGTGTGATGCATGCTGATTGGAGTAGAAACAAGGGTCGAAGATTACCTTGATATAGCGTGCTTTGGTCGGGTAAAGAATGATGGTTTCTTGCTTTTTTTGATCGTCGAGGTTCAAACTGGAATGAAAGCTATGTTCTTAGGCTTGAAAACAAATGGAAGGGAACACGGTGAAGGGAGGAAAAAGGCCGTGTCTTACCTTGAAAGTGTAGCGAGGATCTTGGTCTTCTCTTCTCCGTGGAAGGCGTCGAGAGAGTGATGGAGCTCTTGCAACTTGCTGCTGGATTTCAGAGTGCCGAAAGGAGTGAAAGGGTGGCACAAAGGGGTTGAAGGGGAGTTTAAATAGGGGAGCTCGGCTGGTGCACTCGAGTGCCTAAGGGGAGGGCTCGGCTGGTAGCCCTGCCATGCGTGGAGTAGGGGAGACCCTTCAGTTGCTCGCCCAATGGAGGGGCTGCTGCTGCTCTGCTGCTGCTGTTGCTGCCGTGCTGTGGAGGTGGAGTGTGGCTCTTCGGCTGCTGTCCAATGGGAGGAGCTGCAGCTGGCGTGCGGAGGGGCGAGGCCTTTCGGCTGCCCAGCCCAAGGCTGCTGCCGTGGCTGCTGCTGCTCTGGCGTGGAGGTGGCGTGCGGCCCTTCGACTGCTCGCCCAATGGGGGCTGCTACCGTGGCCGTTGCCCACCTCACCCTCCTTCTTCCCTTTCTAATCCTAGGTGTAGCCGATGTAGAGAGGTAGAGAGGTGTAGAGGTCGTGTGATGTGACCTAAGTGAAAGATCTAAATAAAAACCTCTCAGTGTTGGTTTATCTGAAATAGAGAAACGGGTTTCATTTTTGCTAAACGATAAATGCTAAATTAAATCCGTAGATTTAATGCGTTCGTTATTCTAATACTTAAATTAAATCCGTGGACTTAATTATCCTCAAAGTCGGAATTAATTCATGACTTGATAAATCATGCGAAGATAAACTCCATCTTGATAACACAACTTAGCTAAGTTGGTTATAACTCGGATTAATAATCATTCATCAACTCAAAGATTCTCATCGCGGTCTTAAACGCGCGAAAAATAAATAAAGCATACTGTTAACTAAGTGACTCTGTCACCAAGATTCATAAATTCAGAAACATAATAGAAAACATAAAACTTCAATTACTGGCAGATAGGTAAATAAACACACAATACTGTAATTAAAATACTGATAAAAGAGCGGGTTACTACATCCTACCCCTCTTAACAAAAATTTCGTCCCGAAATTTGCATATCTATGTAAAAAGGTCTGGGTATTTTTGTTTCATTTGATCCTCAAGTTCCCATGTTGCCTCTTCAGGTCCATGGTGTCTCCATAAAATTTTGACTGACGTGATCGATTTATTCCTCAACTCTTGCACCTTTCGGTCCAAGATGGCTTCCGGTCTTTCCTCGTACGTCAGGTCTGGGTTAAGAATCATTTCCTCTTGGTGGATCACGTGTTTGGGGTCAAATACGTACCGTCTCAACTGTGATACGTGGAACACATTGTGGATGTTTCCAAAGCTAGGTAGCAGTGCCAACCTATATGCTACGGGACCTATTCTTTCAAGGATGTCATAAGGTCCTACAAAACGGGGTCTTAACTTACCCTTAACACCGAATCTAACGATCCCTTTCGAGGGTGACACCTTAAGGAAAACCTTGTCTCCAATTTGAAATTGTAGTTCGGTTCGTCGGGTATCAGCATAAGACTTCTATCTGTCCTGGGCTTCTTTAATCCTTGCTCTAATCTGGCGGATGGTCTCGATCATTTCGCTTACTGCATCTGGCCCAAGGATTTTTCTTTCACCCACTTCATCCCAGTAAAGTGGTGATCTACACTTCCTTCCATAAAGCGCCTCGTAAGGTGCCATCTCAATGGTTGCCTGGTAACTGTTGTTGTAGGCGAATTCGATCAGTGGCAACACTGATTCCCAACTTACTCCTCGGTCTAGCACTACTGTCCTCAACATGTCTTCAAGGGTCTGAATTGTCCTTTCCGATTGTCCATCTGTTTGAGGATGAAAAGCGGTGCTAAAGTTCAATCGTGTTCCTAACTCTTTCTGCAAGCTGATCCAAAATCTAGAAGTAAATTTTGAATCTCTATCCGAGGTGATGGATATTGGTATCCCATGAAGCCGTACAATCTCACGGATGTACAGTTGGGCTAGTTTCTCCGATCCATGGGTAATTGGAATCGGTAAAAAGTGAGCGCACTTCGTGAGACGGTCTACTATTACCCAAATAGATGTGTTACCCCTCTTTGTCTTGGGTAAACCCGTCACGAAATCCATCGCTATGTGCCCCCACTTCCATTCTGGGATCTCCAAAGGCTCTAATTTCCCATATGGTCGTTGATGTAAAGCTTTCACTTCTATTTCAGATCTTGGTACATTTTGGTACTCCCGGGATGAACGGTATAGGGCGTGTCATGAGCTTCACTCATGATCTCGTTCCTGAGTTTCTCGTTGTGGGGTACACACATCCTTCCCTTAAAAAGAACGGCGTTATCCGTTGCCTCTTGGTAGTCTCTGGGTGTGCCTGTTCGGATCTTAAGACGAACTTTCTCTAAGCTTTCGTCCGCTCTCTGGGCACTGATGATCCTTCCTCTGAGGTCTGGGGCGGCTACCAGAGTTGCGATGATTGCTTTCGTCGTTGCTGGTGGCTGAACCACTTCCAACTTCAATCTGTCGAAGTCCCTTACGAGCGTGTCCTCTTGAGTGAGAAGAAGTCCTAACTCGGATTGAGTTTTACGACTTAAAGCATCAGCGACTACGTTAGCTTTCCCTGGGTGGTAATTGATACCGCAATCGTAATCCTTCACGAGTTCGAGCCATCTCCTCTGTCTCATGTTCAAGTCTTTCTGCTCGAAAAAGTACTTAAGGCTCTTGTGATCAGTGAAGATTTCACATCTAACTCCGTATAGATGGTGTCTCCAAATCTTCAAAGCATGTACAATTGCTGCCAATTCTAGGTCGTGAGTGGGGTAGTTCAACTCATGTGGCCTTAGTTGTCGCGAAGCGTAGGCGATGACCTTCCTTTCCTGCATCAACACACAACCTAATCCATTTTTGGACGCGTCTGTGTAGATCAAGAATGTACATAATGTGGCGTTTCCATTCAGTATAATTTGGACCGGTGAGAGGATTGTTTGCAAGAATAGAGATGATTGGAGACATAGACATATCTGAATGTAAATAAAATAAACATGTAAGAACACGAAGCACATAATTCGTAACAATAATATTGTAATCTTTTGATAAAATAATATTAATGAAACCTCCAACCGCTCAAAGAATCCCATGTGCAAGCCACGCGGGTGGACGTTTACACACGAACTCTTCAACCAGACTATTTTCCTAGTCATTTAATTTCCATCCATGTCAACTTAACCTTTTGACAAAGGAAATTAATAGTTGGACTTTGACTAGACCATATCATAATCAAGAAGGGACTCCGCGGGGAGTTGTACATTGTACTTGATATGATATCTAAGCAATGACCACAATTTAACCTTAATAATTAAATTCTCAAAATTGACATACTCACTCGGACCATGTCGCTTTCAATTTAATTACCTTGGTTATCTTATTTAATTCCATTCTCCAAAGTACTTGTGAGAATCATACAAGCAAGCCACGCGGGTGGACGTTTACTGCATAACTCCCACTACTTTAATGGATTTAAATATTTTTATAGAAATCTCATCTGACAAACTTATGAAAGAACAAATATGAAGTAAGCCACGCGGGTGGACGTTTACTCATATCGCCAATCACTTTGTCTAGAGACCGCATGTGGAGGTCTATAAAATAATTTTTAATTGCTTAAAAAGTATTAAAACTGCTTAGTCATTTTTTCTTTCAAAAGGTTTGTACATGCTCAAGCACATAATCATAAACATGCTTTTCTAGAACGCAACATGTAAAACATGCTCGCAGAATTCTAAAACATGATTAAGAAAACGATAAACCTACTATCATGCTAGTCTAAGCGCAGTTAAAAAAACACATATTAACAAGCAAAGACAAAGAAAAGCAGGTAAAGAGCATAAGGGATAAACACCACGACATGCAAAGAACATAATTAAAACAATAAAGTTCTTCGTGACCCATTCGTGGAACCCCATATTTCTAATCTATTACAAAGAACAGAAAAGAAAAAGAAATAAAACTAAAAAACGTAAACCCGGCCCGAAACGCTTCAAACAGGCCCGTCTTTGAAAAATAGGGTTTGGGCCCCCTAGGGTTTGGAAAAATGCGCCACCTAGGGTTTGGGACCCCTAGGCAGCGCCGCCAGCTTCCCTCGACAGCAGCTCCCGGCGCGCGTCCCCGGCGCGAGTAGCAACCTCTCGGCGTGGTAGCCCCAGCACGAGCAGCAGCCCGGCGCGGCAGCCCCCAGGGCGAGCAGCAGTAGCCCGGCGCGGCAGTCCTAGCGCGAGCAGCAGCACAGCAGCATCAGCAGGGCTCGGCAGCCTTGGCTCCTGGTCACGGCAACCTCGGTAGATCCAGCGCGAGGACAGCAGCAACGGCAGCAACGGCCGCGCGACGCCAGCTGGGCGCATAGCGCGCAAAGCGCGCACGCGCAGCCCTCGGCGCGCACAGCCCCTGCCCACCGCCTGTCCTCCCTCGCCCTACCTGGCATGACCAACCTTGGCAGCCCCCGGCGTGCAGCAGAACAAGGGCAGCAGCGGCAGCACAGCAGCGCTCGACCGGGAGCGCAACGCTCAGCCCTCGGCGTGCGCAGCTACAACATGCCCTAGTTCAATCGCAGCCAACCAACTCGTCCTTCGTTTAATCCAGTCTGATCGTCGTCGTCTTCGTCTCGTTTTCCATAATTACAGATTACAAAGGAAAAACTAATACAAATTGAAATCCTAATCTAACCACGGATTTTCTCGTGGTGGAAAAACGATTACAATGTCAAAACGACGTATCCCACGAATCAACAGACCACGAAGAACAACAGCAGTAAAAACAACGCACATTATTAATCGTACATAAATTAATAATAGAGCCAAGAAATTAATCCTGGGCTCTGATACCAATTGAAGGAATATTAAACTGAATTAATACTCCGTTTGCCCGATGATCGTTTCTTGGATTATTATTAATTTATCATACAACGATTAATCCTAACATGCTCCTATGAATTTAATTGCTGCACGTTGGAGTTAGGATTACTTACTTGAGAAGCGTATGCAAAGACTGTCGATGATCGAATCGAATGACTCCAATTCTGATCTTCTGAACTGTATCCCGCTCAACTTTCACCGTTGGATGGACAATGATCTATGAAAGTCCCTAGGCATAAAAGATATCCCTCACGTTTCTGGCTTCTGGCGCCTCTCTGCTCTCTCAAACCCTAATTAATTAGTGTGTGTATTTCCTGAGAGCAGATAGCTGTATTTAAATAATTAAATACGTATATGGGGCGCCAGATTTAGTGTAGGGAATGACTTCTGCCTGTACTAGGGCTAGGAGACTTTGGGCCAGTCCAGGGACCAGATACAAGGAATAAAGATGAGCCTCAAATAAATTAATTCTCCATGGTCAGCCCAGACCATAATTAATTTATAAATATCAGTTCATTCCACTAGAGAACCAATATTGACTTACCCCTTTATTGCCAGTGATGAGTCGAGGCTTGTATTTAGACTTATTAAATCTCCGTATTTAAAATATCTGACATCCATTAATTAATTAGAGCTCTGACAGCTTAAGTTAATTAATCTCTTTGTAATCCTTAAGAAGTACCACTCAAACTTTATTATTGCGCCTGAACTTAATCAACCTGCAGGGTTTAGCGCAATAAACTTTATTGAGCTCTTTAAGTGGATGTCATTATCCTATATCGGATACGGGTACTAATACAGATAATCAAATATCATATATTAACCGCTATCACCCAAGATACAGAGTACTCAAGTTACTATATAACTCTCACTCATAGTAAGTCAAACTGATACACGAATTAACATATATATCTGAAATCTTATTAGTATTAAGATTTTATTAAGTCACCGAGATCTTGATTCTTCACTTAAGTCAGATAGAAGTATACATCTCACTGTGGTCCTATCAATACGTTATGACGTACCAGTATAGACAAGTAGTCAAGACAAACTACTTCCATCTATACCGCAGCCTAAACCGATGACTCATCCTAAAGTCATATCGGCTGTGATCATTTTATATCTCTTAAGGTTATTCCAATTATATGGTCTTCTGTGATCTACAACACACCATATAATCTACTTATATAGAGATAGAGAACATACATATGCAATCATGAACACATCAGATAGGAGATTAAAACAGTGAACATAGGAATCATTGTATACAAGCATAAAAGGTTCTTGCTTTCAGTATACAAATCCAACACCTGAGACTTCATGCTCTGTTTGCTAACCTCCATAAAAGCCTTCAATGTCTCCTCCAGATACTGTTTTTGCGGTGGCATCTGCTGTGCATTCTGGAATTGTTGATTGTGCTGAAAGTGAAGGAATATTAAACTGAATTAATGCTCCGTTTGCCCGATGATCGTTTCTTGGATTATTATTAATTTATCATACAACGATTAATCCTAACATGCTCCTATGAATTTAACAACTGCACGTTGGAGTTAGAAAATACCTGAAGAATTCCTAAGAATTCGTCAATCTGTCGCTGAACAGGTCAGTCAGCTTCAAGCCTTCGTTTGAAGCCTCAAACGTCCTCAAATCGTATTTCGCCCAGAAATACGACTTCTTCGTCTTCGAGAGAGCTTTCCGTGGCCGCCTGATTCGTCTGAATCGGAGTTCTGTGGAGGAAGTTATGGCCGTTTTACGGAGACTGCCAGAACTTGGTTTCCTGCGAAAATCTGACTCCAGCTCTGATCTTCTCGACTGTATCCCGCTCAATTCCCAACGTTGGATGGACAACGAGCTATGGAAATTCCCAAGACAGAAATCACCTCACGTTTTCCTGCGCCTCTCTCTGCTCTCAAAAATCCTAATTTTATCAGTGTATTTTCCTTAGAGCTGACAGCTGTATTTAATAATACAGAAAACTGAGAGGGGGCACCAGTTTCTATGTGAGGGCCCAAAATCTGCCCTACTTGGGCTAGGAGACATTGGGCCAGCCCAGGGACCAGATACAAGGAATAAAGATGGGCCTCAAATAAATTAATTTATCTATGGTCAGCCCAGACCATAATTAATTTATAAATATCAGTTCATTCCACTAGAGAACCGATACTGACTTACCCCTTTATTGCCGGTGATGAGTCGGGGCTTGTATTTAGACTTATTAAATCTCCGTATTTAAAATATCCGACATCCATTAATTAATTAGAGCTCTGACAGCTTAAATTAATTAATCTCTTAATAATTCCTTAAGCAGTACCACTCAAACTTTATTATTACGCCTGAACTTAATCAACCTGCAGGGTTTAGCGTAATAAACCTTATTGAGCTCCTTAAGGGGATGTCATTATCCTATACCGGATACGGGTACTAATACAGATAATCAAATATCATATATTAACCGCTATCACCCAAGATACAGAGTACTCGAGTTAGTATATAACTTTCACCCATAGTAAGTCAAAGTGATATACGAATTAATATATATATCTGAATACTTATTAGTATTAAGATTTATAAGTCACCGAGATCTTGATTCTTCACTTAAGTCAGATAGAAGAATACATCTCAAACTGTGGTACTATCAATACGTAATGACGTACCAGTATAGACAAGTAGCCAAGACAAACTACTTCCATCTATACTGCAGCCTAAACCAATAACTTGTCCTAGAATTATTTCGGTTGTGATCATATTATATCTCTTAAGGTTATTCCAATTATATGGTCTTCTGTGATCTACAACACACCATATAATCTACTTATATAGAGATAAAGAACATACATATGCAATCATGAACACAATCAGATAGGAGATTAGATAGTGAACTTAGGAAACATTGTATACAAGCATAAAACGTTCTTGCTTTCAGTATACAAATCCAACAGAAAGTTCCCTTGCTGCTGGTACCTCGGTGGATATTGTTAGGAGTAGTTTGGCTGCGGTGCATAGGGCTGCTGTCCTCTCCATCCACCATTGAAATTCTGCTGGCATTGGTTATAACTCTGCCCAGATTGCGGTCTGCTCTGGAATCATTGCGCAGAGTGAACTTCAGCTTGCCCTTCCGATGTGAACTCGCCCATTCTGTGACACTGATCAACTCCGTGGTTAAAATCACCACAAATTCCACAAGGCTGTAAATTTGCATAGGGGCAGGGGGCGGTTCCATTCTTCCCATCTTCATTTGCTGCACATCTCTCATAATATCAGCTACTTGCTTCTGTAGCTCATATTGGTTCGTCACAGAGACTGGCCTCAACTCTCTTTCCACGGACTGATTTATGCTGGGAGCTCTCGGCTAAGGTCTTGAATATGTCCTTTAACTCATTTGCCGTCTTCCTAGCAATGTTCACTCCTGCAGTGCTGTCCACCATGAATTGGGCCGTCTGCACCAATCCATCATAGAAGAATTGCATTAACATCACATTGGTCAGCTGATGTTGTGGACATTGGCGGAGGAGTTCTTGAAATCTTTCCCAAGCTTCATGTAAAGGCTCGTCCGATCCTTGGGTAAAGTCCATGATTTGCGCTCTGAGCTCCTGTGTCTTGTGGCTCGGATAGTATTTCAGCATGAACTTCTCACAAGCTTCTTCCCGCGTGGTGATGGAGTTTGGCGGCAAAGATAGCACCCACGTCCTCGCCCGATCTTTAAGTGCATAAGGGAAGCACTTGAGCTTTACTTGGTCCTCCGTGAAATTCAGCAATGGGATGGTTTGCACTTGCGTGCAAAAATTACGGATGAACTGTAGGGCATCTTCACTCGGCATCCCGTGGAACAGAGGTAGCAGACTTGAATCATTCAACTTCAAGTTGTAGTTTCTGACGGCGGTGGGAAGCACAATGGCCGAAGTGTAAGTGTCTCTTATGACGGGCCGGGTGAAATCTCCCATGTACTGTAAGTTGTCTTGTGCCATCTCCTTCTTCTCCTTGTTTGTGTTCTGCTCTGATCGGTCAGCAAAGTCAGAGCTGGCTTCCTCCTTCGTGTTTATGATCTGCTCTGCCGTGTCTATGGTATGCTCTGTTCGGTCAGAGTCAGAGCTGGCTGGAAGCTCTGTAGGCTTGTCTTCTTCCGTGTCTATTATCTCCTCTGGAAGGTCAGAGTCAGAGTCAGCGTTCGATCCAGAGCCAGAGTCAGAGTAGAAAGCCTCTGCTCTGGCACGCTCATTTTCCTCAGAGTCAGACTCAGAATCGTCTGCTCTGTCTTCTGCAAATACTCCTTTGCAGCTATTCTTCCTGAAAATCCCTTCGGTCGTACTATGCAACGGAGACACAAGTTTAGCTTTAAGACTACGGTGTCCCTGCATGCACAACACTAACCAAACGGATTAAATGCACCAGGGGGAGGAAAAGTAAAACCAAAACGTAAAGTAAAGAAAGCAAGTAAAAAAAAAACTGAAAAGAAAGTGACACAACTAAACGCCTAAAACCTTCCCCGGCAACGGCGCCAAAATTTGACTCAACTAGAAACACCTCTAGATTGACTTGCAATAGAACAAGGACACTCTAGCAATGGTAAGCTAACTCAATGTCGTCTCTCAAGGAAGATCTTTAAGGGCTTTTAACTATATGACTAGAAAGCTGTAAACTTGGATTATTAAACTAAAACTTGAAAAGTAAACTTAACGTGAAACCTTAAACTTAACTTGAATTTAAACTAGAGAATTAACTAGGCATGAAAATATTAAACCCTAGGAAAGAACTTAAACGAACTTAAAGAATTTAAAAGCTAACTAAGAATTTAAAGACTTGTAAATTAAAAGCTTGTAATCTAATAAGCATAAAACTAAATTGCATAATTTAAAGGAAAACATAAAAACGCATAATTAAAATTGCATAATTGAAAGTTGCAGAATTGAAATTGCATAATTTAAACAAAACAAGTAAATAAACGTAAATACGAAATACCATAAATCATCTCGAGAAACAACCTGTCACGTGATTACAACTCTAAACGGGAACTAACTAAAACTTGAATTGGAAGAACTATACTAAACTAACTAGAACAGAATTCGAAACTAAGAACTATGAAAGCAATAAAAACCTAACTTTGCTACCTAGGCGGAAACTAAAGATTAGGGCAAAGATTTAATTCTAACTAAGTCTAACTAAGTGCCGGAGGCAGAAGATTGATTTCATTCACGTTCAAACCCCCTTTTATAGACTTCAATCCAATCCTAATCATTATCAAACTCGCCTTGTAAAACTGGACTCTTAAGGAAATAGAATCGCGCATTCAAAGGTAAGTCCAGTTGTATCGTGCTCTGCAAGTTATCTTAGCTCTGGCGTAGATTGGCTAACTCTGGAAGTTCAGCTCTGGAAAGGTAGGATAGGGCTAGAAGTTAGTTCTGGAATTAGCGAGCTCTGGCGAATATGGCAGAGCTGAAAGCCAGCTCTGTATATGTTGACTCTGGCAAAATATGTTGACTCTATCGATCTTTGGCTCTGCTTTGTCAAGTTTACTCTGGCGCGTAAGTCAGCTCTGTCGAGTTTAGCTCTGCTTTGACAAGTTTGTTATGCTTTGAGTTCAGCTATGGAGATGGTCAGCTCTGACTATGCAAGTCAGCTCTGCTCTGACGCGGGCTTTTCAGCTCTGGCGTGGGCTTTTCAGCTCTGGACACCAGATTGCGCCTACAAATGCCATTCTAACCCAAAATCTCCAAAATTACACTCTTCCATCTATAAAACCTAAATCTCCTGCAAAGCATAAAACAAACCCATAACTGCACCAATTTCCAGAATATTTAACTTAAAATACGCACATGTAAACCCCCAAAATAAGAACAATTAAGCATAAATCAACAGGCGTAACCGTGCGCCTCCACCAGCGCCACCACTTAATGAGATCTATCAACCTCGAGTGATCAATTCCAAGGAAGCGGATGGGGGCCAACTGTGTAGGCCAACACGTTTGAGCTAAAGCTGGGATTGATCAATATGGTGTAGGCTGAGCAGTTTAGTGGGGCTGCAACTGAAAATCCGCATGCGCATCTGACTCAATTTCTGGATATCTGCGATACTATCAAGCAGAATGGAGTGCCACCGGATGCCATCAGGATGAAGATGTTTGGATTCTCTCTCAGAGACAGAGCTAAGGAGTGGTTCAAAAGCTTGGATAGGTCAGCCATTGCTGGCTGGGAGGATCTATGTAAAGCGTTTATGGTAAAGTATTTTCCACCCTCTAAAGCTCAGAAAATCATAGCAGAAATTTCCCACTTTACCTAACTTGGAGATGAGACTATTCATGATGCTTGGGAAAGATTCCGCGAGCTGCTCAGAAACTGTCCCCAACATGGCTTCACGGAGGACCAACAGATCATTCACTTTTATAATGGTCTGACTAGTCTAACTAAAAGCATGGTGGATGCTACTGTTGGTGGGTGTCTTCTTCATAGAGACACTAAGGAGGCTTACAGAGTGATAGAGGAGATGACCTCTAATAGTTATCAATGGTCGAATGACAGAAGCTCTACACAGAGAGTTGCAGCTGTTCAGGAGGAGAATGACGATTTTAAGGAGAAATATACAGCTCTCTAAAAGCAGTACAAGTTTGAGAGGAAAACACTGCTTGCTCAGATCTTTCAGCGGACTAGTTCATCTAAATACACCGTAGTTTGATGGGGTCAATTATGTTCATCAAAGCCAAAATCAATTGAGGCCATGCTATTAGGGATATCAAGGAGGAAATCCGCCGTATCATCCCAACAATAGAAATCATCCAAATTTTTCCTATTCCAATCCCAACAATGCTTTGCAGCCTCCACCTGGTTTCTCTGTTTCTAGTGGATGAGTGATTAATGAGCCGAAGAAAGGGTCGTTGGATGAGAGATTGAAACAAATACTGGTGAAAATATCTAGTGTGGAGACAACTGTGGGAACTAAGATTTCCAATCTTGAGCAACAAGTTGGTCAATTGGCTAATTTGGGGAATACTGTTTCAACTCTGTCAAAGCAGATGAAAATATTGGAGCCGCAAGTTAACCAAATGGCTAACCACTTAGCTGCGCAGATCAGGCCTGGACGTACCGAAGGCAAGCAGAAGGGGCAGTGCAATGCAATTTTTGATGGCATTTGTCCCTAGAAGATGAGGAGGCGATTGATTTTTTCGTGGCAAACTGTGAGGAGACGGGCAAGGCGCATGAATCTTTGATTGAAGAATCATACAAGGCTCATGTTCCACTTAGGGAATACATCCCTAAGGCTCTGTTTCCCCGTAGGCTAATGAAGAGAGATGTGCTCGAAGAGCAATGTGTGATGAAGCCGGGTAAAAAAGTGGACACCGAGGGAGCCAAGCTTGAGGTTTTAGATGGAAAGAAAGAGAAGGCAGTTGTCCACGCTGAGAAGACAGGTGATGAGGAAGAGAGCCCATTGACAAAAGATGTGTGCACTGAGCTGCCAATGAAGCTACTTTTTTAGAAGAACAAACCGGGTAGCTTCACCATTGAGTGTGAGATTGGAGGAGAGCTCTTTCTCGAAGCTCTTTGTGAACTAGGGGCTAGTGTAAATGTGATGCCCATCTTTGTTTTCAAGCGTTTGGGAATTGGAGATCTCAAGCCGACATCGATGGTGATTCAGATGGCGGATCAATCAAGAGTGAAGCCGAGAGGCCAGCTTGAGGACATCTTTGTGAAGGTTGACAAGCTTGTCTTCCCTACAAATTTCTTGGTCCTCGATATACAAGAAGATGCGAATCCGCCGTTGATCCTTGGTCGATCATTCTTAGCTACGGGGCGAGCTATGATAGATGTGCCGAATGGAAGTGACATTTTTTTGTGCGGCTGATGCGCATGGGCCTTCTGCCTCTGTTCATGTTGGGCGGTATCACGCCAGCTGCGTTAGATGTTCATTGAGGCTATGAGGTATCGTCGAGCTCTAGACGTTAAATTAATTACTTATTGGGAGGTAACCCAATTTTTACTTATTTTTTTTCTTTTGTTTTTTAATTTTTGTTTTTATGCTTTTCTGGTGTTTTTCACGTTTTTCTTTGCTTTCAAAAAAAAATCGGCTCAGGTAGATGGCGATACAAGAAGAGCTCCGATAGCCGTTGCAGGAGTTCCAGCACTGAGAGCGGGGGATCGTCATCATGATTTAGAACTATGAGTATGCTAACCATAACCTTTATCTATTGTTCCCTCCAAACTTATTTTCCAGCTTTTGCTCTTTAATAAGTTTGGGGGGATGGAGATTGGCTATGGTTTGCATTATTTTTTTGCCTAATGTGGTTGTTTTTGTTTGGTTTTTGATGCTGTATTCGTAGTTTAGCTACTTTGGGCTTGTGCTTAATTGATATTTTTCTCAGACATAGTCCATTTGTTGTGCATGTGATGTATATTGCTCCATTAGAGAATTGGTAAGATGTCTGTGATGATTTCTGCGAAACTGGTGATACCCGATTTTTCTTGATGATTTGAATATGATTTGAGCTGATTCACATGATTGATGAGTAATTTGAGCCTTGACTTTTGACGTTGAACAAGCCTGTGAGAATTTGAACCATAATTGTCCATTATTTGCAGTTTGTTCTTTGTTTTGAGTGTTGTCATGCGTGTAGTGAACTTCTAGAACTTGCCATGATTCTTAGTCGAGATTGTTGTTGTGCTCATAATTTTGAGATGATTTTAGGCCCTCTTTTGTAAGTCACATCTTATCCCAAACACTGTCCTTTAAACATTATCCTTTGCTATCCATTTTTTAGCTTAATTAGTCTTTATTCTCTAGCCGGATGATAGGGGGTGATGAAGTTTATGGGATCCTTGTGTTGTGAATTATAATGGGTCGTAGAAAGAAGGGATGAAAAAATGGGTACTTTTCACTCTTATAAGCTCTAGAAGAAAAAGTAAAGAAATAAAAAACTTCATGAAAAAAAAAAATGAATTGTGAAAGTCGAGTGTTTATTGAAATATTCATAGAAAATCAACTTCGTTGGTTAGAAATAAAAAATAAAAAATGAAGAGCATAAAAGAGTGTCTAGTCTTGAATTATGATGATTATATCCCTTGGTTGGTGTTGTTTATGGAGATATAGTTAAGTGGAACATGGAATTTATTCCATACTCGATGGTGAAGTCATAAGGTTGGTGTTCTTGATGTATTTGAGTCACTTAGACTATATTTCCCCTATCTTAACCAATGTCCCTACATTATAACCCAATTAAAAGACCTATTTGATCATAGTCCTAGCATATTCTTAGTGATGGAGATTGTAAAAGCTTGCCAAGCTTATGGTAAGTGATCCATCTTACATTGAATTCGATGAGAGTATACACGTCCATTCCAATTTATTGAGAGTTTAGTGAAACACTTTATCTTGAGAGTCAATTGTTGGATGTCAAGGTTGATTTTGCCATCGATTGTGTTTATTAGTGATTGTCATGTTCATATGTTGAGGAGTTGAGAGGATCTTTTAATTTTATTTTTTTGACGCATCGATGATCTAATTTTCTTACCCATTCGAGTTCATTGTTTTGTTCTTCTCGTTGTTCGAGGACGAACAACATCTTAAGTTTGGGGAACTTGATAATACTCATATTTTTATGGTTTTTAGTGTTCATATGATCTCAATTTCATAGGAAATTGAGTGTTGGATAGTTGTTTTGTGCCTATATTACTTTATCTTGTGAAATATGATACTTGCCCGAACTTCGATGGAATTTACAGGAATTTTGAGATTGAATTTGGTAAAATGTTCAGAAGTAGAAGTTGTAGTTCGTCTCGAGAGGAGTTCGGGAGTATAAATGGATTGCAAATCGGAGTTCGGACAAGGAAGATATGGCTTAAACAAAAATATCGCGCGCAATAGTCCAAACTCGGTGACCCACTGGAGTTGGTCGCCAAAATCAGTGACTTTGAAGAATAAAATTGGCGACCTAGACGGCGACCGCCGAGTAGGTCGCCGGAGTCCCTGTTTCAGTTTTATGCTTTGAGTTGCACATTCGGCTAGTGCCGATTTGGTGGTTTTTGAAGGCATAAAACGGCGACCCACTCGGCGGTCGCCGAGTTGGTCGCCAAGTCGGGCTGTTTTTCGAGTTTTTCCTTTTATTAGAGTTTTTGTGGGTTTCAAACTCTGAATTAAATATAGGTCTTTCTTTTGACCTATTGGGGGTTCCCAACTTTATTTTCTCAGTTTGATAGCTTTTAGTTTTTATTGCTTTCTAGTTTTTAGAGCTTGGATTGGATTTCTCCAAAGATTGAAGATTCAAGATTATTCTTCCAGTTTTATTCAGAGTTTTATTTAATTCAGTTTTTACAATTACTTTCTTATTAATTATGTTTATGTTTTCTTTTACTATGTCTGGCTAAGTTTTTAATCTGATTTTAGGGTTTGTAAATAGTTAATTAGGTTCATGTGATTAATTTGTTAATATCTATTTGCCTTCCAGTTTATGATTCATAATTCATGGTGCTTGAATTCTTATGAATTATCTTATCAATAGTTTGCATGTATAGCTATTCGGTTTGAGACCTAACAGAGATAACTGTTTAGCGGATTCAGGAATGTATGATATGATTTTAACCTTGAGACCTAACGGAGATAGGTGGATCATTGGGAGCTATTCCTAGGAGTTTTTGGGAGTTAGTAGAATTTCTTGAGACCTAACGGTGATAGATAATTTACTAATCTACGATCATTGCTGCTCTAGCGAGAATAATCAGTTAAATAAGTGATCTCTCATCATAACTGGATTAAACGGGTAAATAGGATTTATAGATTGGTTATGTGAATTTGGTTAATGATTTTTACTTCCCTAAGATCAGTCGTTTTATCATTTGATTTTTCTACCTGAATTTTATTTGTTGTTGTTAGGTCCCAGAAGGTGAGGATAGGTGTATGGGGGGGTGAAATACACCTATATGCTATTTTAAAAATAAACACAACCTTTTGACTGATGAAAGAGTTAAAGAAAACTTCAGTTGCAAAGGTTGAAGACTGATACTGAATCTCTCTTCAGTAAAGAGATATCAGTTAAGCGCAAGGGTTTAAGTGATATGCGTGAGGCTTCAGTCTTGTTGTAAAACAGAGGAGTGTTATGAATCTTACTGACTATCCGAAGATTGATCAGTTAGACTAATAACACTGGCAGCGGAAAACTTTTCTTTTGAAATAGCCTTTGTGATTAACACGTTGTCAAGATTTTAGTTTCACTTTGCAATTAATCAGTTTCAGTTAACTAAGAGTTTGTGCGCAGATAAGAAAGTAAAGACTGAAAGTGATAACAAAGAGATTTTTACGTGGTTCAGAATCTAATTCCTACGTTCACGGTCAGTTGATCACACTGACAAACACTCTGGGCTTGTGCTTACGGGTGCACAACAAACCTTACAACTAAAAATCAAATTTTCAGTACCAACACACTGGGTTGGATTTCTCAAACACTCTTAGCACGCTAAGACACAACAATGCCTTTGCTAGCGCTAGCTAAGATCTCTTGGAGTCAGAACACTGGTCTAAACTCCTCTCGGCTCAAACTCTCTTTTCGATCAGTTGAAAGGAGGTTCGAAAACTACCAACTAGATCACAGAGAACAAGCTCTCTGTAATTGGTAACTCAGGTTTTGGATAAACAAGTATTTACCTAAGGTTCTAAGAGAATGTATGTAATCAACAATGGACTGATTTTGGCTTTGGGATTCTCTTCTTCGATTCAAACTTGGGAAGGCTTTGATTGGCTGAGCTGTGATTTCGACAGTGTTTTAGCTTGTGTATTTGAATCGGTGAAGATTGAAGCGATCCTCGAGCTATATTTATAGGAGAGGTCTTGAATAGATCCGTTGGCGGAGATGGTCTTTAAGAATTCATCCGTTGGAGAGTAATTCGAATTTGGCTGGGGCTTCAATCTTCGACGTTCCTTGTTTGGTGAGAAACGGCTACTCAGACACCAGATGTAAGGCGCCTCTAAAAAGTAATCACCAAAAAGGAATGCTCTGCAGTGAAAGGACGACCCTCTGTATCTCTGCATTTAATGCGGCTGTACTTTGACGTGCGTGGCTTTCCTTTAAGCTTCTGGAGTATCAGTCCGAGGAAGAATGTTAACTGATATTTGACTTTAGTATCAGTCCGCTGAATCCACGTGGCCTGCATTAATGAATCAGTCATAACTGATTCTTTAGTTGAGAAACTCGTTTAGTTAAATATCAGTATTTGACTCTGCCTTTAATCGCGAACATTAGTTGAGTTTTTCAGTCCTTCATTCTTCATTTTTCATTTCTCCGGTCTTCAGTCTTAAGAACACTAAACAAACTAGAAGGTGAACTCCAACATTTGAGTTCGAAAGGTTCTAGTTTATTACTAAGAAAACCTAAGGATTTTGGTATCATCAAAACAAGGGCTAGGATATTTCATTAAGTTCCCAACAGTTGTGTTCTAAGTTTAGTTTTGATTGAAATCTTTAATCTGTTTGCTTTGCCTGAATATTATTAGAGTTTACTTAGGATTATTTAAGGTGATTCATTATAATAGTCCATGTGGATATGATACTCTGCTTGCTGTTTTCGTGCTACAATTACACTGTTTAGTTGCAGTTTTATCGCTAGTAAAAATAGTGATCATGATGTTACTCGTTGTTTCTGTCGTATGGCTTAGTTTGGTGCCGTTGGCGGTTGGGTTAGGAGCAACATGTTTGGGGTTTTCCAAGGTCCCGGTGCGCTGGGCCCTGCTCCTTCATGGCTGTTTCCTTTGGGTTGTCTCTTCTCACATGTGTTGTTTTACCGGACATGTGTTCTCTGCTGTTTTCTCTTGTTTTATTTTTTCTGGTTATGGCTTTCTGTTGGTGGTTTTATGGTGATTTTCCTACCTCCGGTTTATGTTATATCGGGACTTCCTAGAGGCAATGGTTCGGCCGGAGCTCCTGAGGTCGTCCCATCTCCACCTTCACACTGGATTTTTCTTTTGGTTTTTCCCTTTGTCGACGGGCACTCTTTTTCCTCTTGTCGCAGCCTGATCCCCGACGCTAGTGATAGCGTGGACTGAGTATCGATACGACTATTTTAAAAGAATAAAAGACAAGAAGAATAGATTGAACATCAAGCGGAAGCTCGCATGAAAAAGTGCTAAGGAAAACTCCATAAATCAACTCCAGGGGTATAAACGTCAACATCGTCATAACTTCGTAATTATCAGGATTTCAAGAACAAAAACAAAGCGGGTATAGTTCATTTTTCATAAGGAATCATAATATTCAGAGTATCGCAGCAAAAGGCGAATCGATTATATGTATGAAGACATATAACCGTGAGTAAATTGCTTGATTTTGAAAGAAAAACAAAGTATCTCAATCATCAAGTCTCTATCAACAAAAAGGAAATGCGATAAAGTAAATACATCAGCTAAACAAATCCCCACCAGCACCAGACCAATCTCGCTCCTCGTTTAGCCTGCACATTTAGAAATACATGCAGGGCGTGAGTACATAATACTCAGTGGGCAAACGCCGAAAAACAAGAAAGGTGCTCTTAGAGCTATAGGTTTGAAACTTGCCACATCTCAGCAATACACAAGAATAAAGTTAGCGTAAATGAATCTGTGCATGCAGTTTTAATAAACATGTCATCATAAAGAAACGATAGCGCTATCAAAATACTCATCATGTATGTACCACATCTACAACTCATCATCATCAAAGGTACTGAGAAGTAGGCCTCCCTCTCAAGTACCGTGACCGGCCGACCCGAAGACGGCTCACAGTCACCTCTGTGCACAAAATCCCGCTTGTGGCAGGACCAAATTCGTCTCATCCGTAGAGGATAACACACAAGTCATTATCAACAAAAATCGGCAAGTCAAACAGTTCTCAAACATCATTTATCTCAAAACATTTGATAAACTCATAACATCATTAAAACAGTTTAAAAAGCTCGTATGATATAAGAATACTCAAAATATTGCCCACCTGAAGTCCTTCGCTCAACCTGGAAAGAAAACAGGCAACTTGATGAAGGGTAATATATGCAGAACAGAGGAATCGTCTTTATCAGAGGAACGGACCTCACCAGAGGAGAGGATATGTCGGGGAAATCATTCCCGATCAGAGAAATGGCTCTTGCTAGAGAAATGGCCCTTGCCAGAGAAGTCACCTACGCCAGAGAAGCCGTTTATGCCAGAGGAGTCGCTGAAGAGCGGAGGATTCGCCCGCCTGGGGGGCAAAATTACCACTATGACCTTGACCACGCATGAAGCATGCTTCGAAGGTGAAATTACTATTTACCCCTAGCATGTAATCTATAAATAGTCGCATGAACGCACCTTGTAACCTTACGGTTTCAATACTTTTACTATTGCAATTATATTCTCTCGTGCTCTCAGCAATTTAGCAAGCTCCTTTCACTTTTCCGATCAATCTCTAGGTAAAATCCATAATTCATCGATAATTCACCAAACAAACATTCGTCGTTCATTTATGCTTTACCAGCTGGCGCCGTCTGTGGGAAATCTGGGCTAGGACGTGAGTTTTAGTCGCCGGCGCATGCAGATCTGTAATTACGGTCAGATTTGCGTGTGCAGGCACCGATTGAGCTGATAATTCGACTACCCAATCAAATACCGGACCTATACACGTGTTTTCATGCGGATCCACTCCCAATCCTTTAAGATCGACGATTTTTTGTGTTTTCCTTGCATGTGCATGAAGGGGAGGGTACGGGAATTGAGGATCGGAGGTTGATTTGTGGTTATTTAGCATGCGATCACGATAATTGTGTGTGGTTATGCTATTTTCTCGCTTAATTCTTATTTTCCTTATGAATCTAACGAATTTCACTAATGATCTGTTGGTTGGTGCTCTGTTTTTGTGTTTTTGGGATTTTCACGGATCAATTACCGAGTAATACGTCTTTTCTTCGGAATTTGATTCCGAATCTATGGGGAGATCTCTATTGTTCTCTTTGCTTACGTTTTAAACCGTGCTCTGGGTTTATTTCCTAGTGCACGGGGGTGTTTTCTTATGGGATCTCTTAATGGCTTCCGTGCCAGAGTTCGCGATATTCCTCATTTCGTATTCCTCCGATAATGGATCACCCGATCTGCCTTTTTACTTGAAATATCTTCTCACATTTCTCGTGTGTAGGTACTATGGACTCTTCCGATGCTCGCCGTACTCTTGAGAAGGAGTTCGACAACGCAGGGCTTAGCTCTGTTGCCCACACCACCGAGATCCCCGCTTCACTGATCAACGGTCTGCCAGCCAGCACCGTCTTCACTACACCGCCGGGCTTTAACGCCATCTCTGCCACCCCGCTGACGGGTCTGAACGCTAACACCCAGAGATCTGCTCTGGTGACCCCGGGCTCTGATATGCCAAACTTGGTTCCCACATCTGGTGGCGTACCACTAAATTTCATGCTAACAGAGCAAATGATGGCTCTACTCAACTACGCCGCTGTGCGTCAGGCGATGGGAACTCCCTGATGTCCACCGTCCCCACCACAGCTCTCCTGCTGGGAGGGCTCAACCAATAGGGCACTGACGCCCCGCCTCCCGCTGCTCTGGAGGTGAACAATCAACTCGCAACTAAGCAGGCCCCGCTGCCTAAGGAGACACTAAGACTCCCTGCTGAGAGGGAACTAGAGAGACGCCCAGAAGGGAGCCGCGCCCGTCTAGGGAACATTGTCAAAAGGCAGGGGGTAGACGAATCTGATAGCCACTCTATCACCCCTATGTTTGAAGAGGAAAGACCAAGGGAGACCGCTAAACTAAAGAATCAAGTATCACAGCTGAAACATCAACTCAAGGATCTAGAGGATACTCTGAGGGAGAAATCTCAGAGGGACGACAGGGTGCAGAGATCAGAGAGATCTTACAGGGCAGAGAAATCATACCGGGCAGAGAAATCACACCGGTTAGAAAAGTCACATCAGGTTCAAGGGTCAGAGAGACGAGACCAGGAGTACTCCTCAGGGAGGAAGTAACACAGGGCACACAAGCGTCATCACGCCCATGACGCGCCGAAGGAAAGAAGGGAACATGGGAGATACAAGGAGGACAAGAGGGCCAAGATGTCAAGGTTCCACCCCATCCACAACCGGAGTCCTTTCTCCGATGATATCCTGGCAAACACTTTGCCACGAAGCTACAAGCCCATTTCTCTGGATTACGATGGCACCACCGATCCAGAGGTACACCTCAATCGGTTTGAAGGATTAGTCACACTCCATATGTACACCGGGGGCATCAAGTGCCGGATTTTCTCTACCACGCTAACTAGACCTGCCCAGTTGTGGTTTGGGACGCTCGCCCCAAATTCTATTAATTCGTTTGATGACTTACGAACACGATTCTTGAGACAGTTTGCAAGTTCGCGGAGGGTTGGGAAGTCAGCCCTTTCATTGATGGACGTCAAGCAAGACCAGAATGAAACACTCCAGGAATACACTGCCAGATTTAACCTCGCTGCTCAGGAAGTGCCAGAGGCAGAGTCGCAGATTAAGAACTGCACGTACGTCAGGGGATTGAAGCCAGGGATCTTCTTTGATGAGTTACAAATCAGACCGGCCAAGGACTTTGATGATATCATGGCTAGACTGCCAGGTTATTTACAGCTGGAGGACGCTAGGTTGGCGCGGAAAGCCGAAAATGACAAGAATAAAGCTAAGAAAGCTGAGGACGCATCAGAAAGAAACAATAGACATCAGGATTGGGCACCTTTCAGAGGGTTGCCCCCGAGGGTTCCTCCTCCCCAAGCAGACGTCCCACCTCACCAACAGCGAACCGTGAATGAGGTCACTCGTTTTGACGAGTACACTCCACTGAACAAGCCCCAAGAGGAAATTTTCCATTTAGTAAAAAATCAGCCGTTCTTCAGGGCGCCCGGGAGTTACAGGGACGGGCTGCCTCAACAGGGCCCCAATAATAAGCTATTGAATACCATAACTCTTACGGGCATTACACCAAGCATTGCGGACACCTTAAGCACCAGTTGGAGCTCCTAGTACGACAGGGCAATCTCGACGAGTTCATAGCCCGAGGCAACGAGGGTCAGGGTGAGAGGTCGGAGCATAAAGGTGAGTGAAGGCAGGACCAGGGGAATAACTGAGATCGTAGGTGAGAGGACAATCGCGATAACCACAGAGGTGCGGTAGAAGATCGGGCCCTTCCTGACCCACCCAGAAGGGAGGTCCATATGATTTTCGGGGAAAATGGAACACCGATATCTAATAGAGCTAAGAAACAAGTTTTGCGGGCAGTGAAATCAGGATACTATCCTAAACAAGTCATGGGGATCACGAACACGATAGAAGAGCCGTCCATCACTTTCGGGTCAGAGGATTTGAGAACGCTTATGTATCCACATGATGATGCGTTAGTAATTAAGGCTGACATAGCCAGTTGCATGGTCCATCGCGTGTTTGTGGACTCGGGCAGTGCGGTGAACATTTTATATCTAGAATGTCTCCAGAATATGGGGATCGGGGTCAATATAGAACCTACGAATGCTCCTCTATTCGGGTTTGGAGGGGAAATGGTTATGCCAGTAGGGTATGAGGAATTGCCAATAACGTTGGGCAAGTCAGATGCATGTAAAACCAGGGTGATCCGATTCTTGGTGGTGGATATGCCAAATCCATCTTATAATGTAATACTGGGACGCCCAGCTCTGACCGCATTCAGAGCAATCATTTCAATGTTCCATCTCAAGATGAAATTCCCCGTCGAAGGGGGAAGGGTGGGAGAAGAAATGGGTGCTCAGACAATGTCTAAGGAGTGCCATGTGCGGATGCTCATGCATTCGTCAGGACGGAAGAGAGACAGGGCAACAGAGAGATCAGATACCCACAAGAGGGGGAAAGTGGGCGATGTTGCCGCTCTGGCAGAGGAACGGTAGGAACTGACAAAATTGTTGAAAGACCGGGATAGTACAGAAAAATCCGCTTTAATATCCACCAATGATGTGTGTAATATGATTGAATTGTTTCCAGGAAAGGAGGGTTTTCAGACCAAGATCGGGTCCTCAATGAGTGAACGGGTCAGAGAGGAGCTAGTCAGCTGCCTTCAGAGAAATGCGGACGTGTTCGCCTTCAGCACAGCCGACTTAAAGGGAATAGACAGAGAATTGGCAGAGCTTTGCCTTAACGTGGATCCTAAGATCAAACCAGTGAAGCAAAGAACAAGACACTTTGGGGCTGAGAAAGCCGCCGCAATCAGGGAACAGGTCCAAGGGCTGTTGGACGCAGGGCATATTGAGGAAGTACAATATCCAGAATGGATTTCGAACGCCGTAATGGTGGCCAAGAAGATAAACACCTGGCGGATGTGCGTGGACTACAGAGATTTGAACGCTGCCTGCCCAAAAGACCACTATCCTCTGCCGAGGATTGATCAACTGGTAGACTCTACCTCTGGTTGCGCGCTCTTGTCAATAATGGACGCATACCAGGGATATCATCAAGTCAAAATGAATAAAGGGGACATCGCTAAAACGGCCTTCGCCATTTGTTGCGGGGTGTATGGCTGGAGGAGTATGCCATTTGGATTGAAGAACGCCGGCTACGTACCAAAGGATGATGGAAAAAATCTTCAAGGAACAACTTTCAAAGAACATATCGGTTTTTGTCGATGACATGTTGGTACGCAGTGTCAAAGCAGAGGATCACGTCTCTGACCTGGAGGAAATTTTCACAGTCATAAGAAACCACCTACTTATGCTCAACCCAGCGAAATGCACCTTTGGGGTTACCATGGGAAATTCTTGGGCTACAAAGTTACTCCCGCGGGAATCGAGGCTAATACAGACAAGATCAAGGCCATTATGGACATGACCCCACCCAGAGGAATCAAAGAAGTGCAGACTCTAAATGGACGTATCACTGCTCTGAGCAGGTTCATCTCCCGATCAGCGGAACGCAACATGCCATTCTTCAAAATTTTGAGAAAAGAGACCAAATTTCAGTGGATAGCGGAATGTCGGACGGCATTTGAAGATCTCAAGGCCAACCTAGAAGAACTCCCAACCCTGACCAAGCCAGTCCAGGGGGAGGTGTTATACTTGTACATAGCGGTGGGGAAAGAATCAGTTAGTTCGGTGCTCATCAGAGAAGAGGGAAATCATCAGAGGCCAATCTACTTTGTCAGCAAGATCATTCAGGGCCCCGAATTGAATTACTCAGAGATCGAAAAGGCTGCTCTGGCGGTCATGGTCACAGCTCGAAAACTGAGGCCTTACTTCTTATCACATCGGGTAGTGGTGCAAACTGCTTTACCCTTCAGGCAAGTACTAGGGCGACCGGATTTGTCGGGAAGGATGGTCAAGTGGGCCGTGGAATTGGGAGAATATGACGTGGAGTATGAGCCAAGAACGGCTATCAAGGCACAAGCTCTGGCAGATTTTATCCAGGAGACTACTCGCCGCCCTGTGCAAGAATTCTGGATTGCTTTTGTAGATGGATCAGTCACCAAAGAAGGGTGTGGAGTTTGGGTATACATCAGTTCCCCAAGCTATGGGATATATCAGTTTGCTATCAAGTTCACTTGCAGGATGTCCAATAATGAGGCCGAGTATGAGGCCGTGGTCAGAGGAGCACATATTTTGTCAGAGTTGCGGGCCGAGTGTGTTATCATCAGAACCGATTCCCAGTTGGTGGCTCAACAGTTTTTGGGAGAATACCATATCAAAGAAGAGCGGATGCGAATATATTATAATAAGATCAACGAAATGAAAGCAAAGTTCATGGAATTCAAAATTGAGCAAATTTCCCGGGAAGAGAACACAAAAGCAGACTTATTGGCGCGCATGGCTAGCGCAGTGGAACAAACGTGGAATGATGAGATCATATTGCTCTGTGATACTAGAGAAATGGGGACTTCACAGGTCTTTTCGGTGGAAAGCAGGGACGACTGGCGGGCCCCAATCATGCACTTTCTCAAAACAGGGGAGCGGTTGAGCAAAGAATCTAATCAGAGGGCTCGATACGAGAATTATTGCTTAATCAATGATCAACTCTACAAGCGGTCTTTTACCCACCCTTTATTAAAATGCTTATCTCCTGATGAAGCTGAGTTTGCTCTAAAAGAAATTCATGCAGGTTGCTGTGGTGCACATACGGGATTCATGGACCCTGTACGAAAAATCATTCGGGCAGGGTTTTACTGGCCTAACATCAACAAAGATGCCAGGGAATTCGTCCGCAAGTGCGAGGTTTGCCAAAGACATGCCGGGAGAATCAACGTCCCAGCGGAAACCATGGGCGTTATGTATGCTGCATGCCCATTCGACAAGTGGGGCATCGACATAGTCGGGAAACTGCCCACGGCACCAGGGGGCAAGTGCTTTCTCATTGTAGCGGTGGACTATTTCTCCAAGTGGGTGGAAGCTGAGGCTGTTGCAAAAATCGACGAGGTCACAGTGGAACGGTTCATCTGGCGAAACATTTGTTGCCGATACGAAGTCCCCAGAATTATCGTCTCAGACAACGGAACCCAATTTACAGGGCAGAGAATTGCTGACTTTTGTGACCGAATGGATATTACTCAGCGTTTCGTATCTGTGGCCCATCCTCAAGCAAATGGGCAAGTGGAGCTAGCAAACAGATCAATCTATGAAGGAATCAAAAAGCGGCTGAATCAGAGCAGAGGGAAATGGGTCGAGGAGTTAGACACTGTCCTTTGGGCCTACCGAACTAACCCAAAGACAGCAATCGGTGAGGCGTCTTTCACCCTGGTATACAGATCCAATGCAGTGATACTGATGCGTCTTCGACTTTTGGGCCATTTGGCCCTATTTTTCTCTTTATTTGTGTCAGTACAGGTCTGTCCAGGGGAAAACGAAGTTGTTGAGGAAGGAAGGTCCGATGGAACGGAAACGGAAAGAATGTGGTTGGAATGGGCATTACCAAACCCAAATTGCTATGTCATGTTTACCAGCATGGAGCTTCGGCCGCAGTACCTCTCCAGTCTAACTTGGGGCATGGGAACCTGGAGCAACCCACCTGGTATGAATCAAACCGAAGAAAGCAATCCGTCTGACCACTACCATGCGAAGCAGACAGCCGAAGCCAGGAAAGGAAAGTGAATCTCGGAGATTTTGAGAAAGCAAGCGGAAGCAAGAGGAGGAAGCTGGAAAGATCTGAAGAAAAGGAAAGGTTGACTAAAGCTTGCAGCTGGAAGCTATCTTCAATCGGATCAATCAAGGATTGAGCTAAAGAAGGAAAGAAGATCCCGGTGAAGATATGAAGCTGGCGCAGCTAGGGTTAGACCTCGACCATTCGGCAGTATAAAAGATTGATGATGTGCAGCGTGCACAAGCTCTTGGCACCTTTTGAACTCATGTTTTACTTTAGTTTTACTACTTTAATTTGCCGAAGTGTGGCATCCAAACAATTTACGTTCCAGTACCATTTCTAATTCCCGTTGTGTTTACATTCGAACAAGATTCAAGGCTTGTAACCTTAGGTATTACTTTATCTTATTTAAGTATTTCCATTTGTTTCATGACTTGTTTAATTCATTTCGTATTTATGAATTCTGCTATGTGTGAGTGATTCCGTTGGTGAGGTTTTAGGGATGGAAATAATTGTTGTTAACATGTAAACATTCGTGAGGCATTTATTCTTTCGGTTGAGTCTCGTGGTTCCAGAAGGATCTGTGGCAAACCATGGACAGTAGGGGCCTAACGGGTGATCTCCGTTCGGTAAAACGCTGTCCATGTCAAGCAAAGGCCAGGGTGTACCAAGGTATAACAGCCGGTATACCCAAGACCGAGTAGCTGAGCAGCGTCAACAAAAAGCGTTGTAGATCCGGACGGTGGGGAAAGGATTGATGGGATACACTGTCCCTCTCCAGCCTTGGGCTTCTCTAGAGACTATCCATCAACTGTGACGAGGCATAAAGCCATGGTTATCAAACGAGGAAAGCAATCTCTGCGTCGTAGCATGTCTATGACTGGTCGGCTGACAAGCCGGAAATGGTTGTGTCCAGGAGGCATGTGTCACTCAAAGTGAGGAGTTGGGGACCTCGGGAGAGAAGGTTGGTGAGGGTTATACTTGGTGAGTAACGGGTATGACTACCATCTAAGGAGAAGTGAAGCACTGCCTTGTGACCGGGGAATGTGTGACCTTCGGACCAAGTGACCACAATGGGATCAACCATTCTAAATGTGAAGTATAATCCCTTGAAACGCCCCAATGTCTTTGGGCCACGCCTTGGGTTTATATGGATCATGGACGGATTATCAGTATGCCTATGACCGAAACGAATGTTAACAACAGTTATGACCTAACCGAATAAACTCACCCCTTTGTTATTTTTGATCTTGTTAATTTCTTGTGCAGAGTATACAGATTGAGACCTGTGACACCTCAGTTTGTCGTTGGAGAACAAAGTGGTTCCTCACTCCCTGCGGGATTCGACCCTACACTTGCCACTAAGACTGAGTTCTTGTTGTGGGACGTAGGAGCGTGTATTGTCTGTACTGGGCATACACAAGTATTTTGCCCGCACCGCACGACGGGTGTGTGTCAAAATTGGCGCCGTTGCCGGGGAGTGACGCGCAACAATTTTGTTTTCTCCTCATTCCATTTTCCGCTACTGGTGTATGTGTGGAACTCGTAGAGCTGTAAGAGCATTGGTGTTTCACCCTGATATTGATCGCATCGAAAGACGACTACGCGCAGGAGCACGAATAGCGAGACGCGAAGCTATGGCAGAAGCAGAAGCAGAGCAAGCAGCAGCCGAGCAGGCGCACACCCTCAGACAGTTGGCATACCCAACTAATCTTTACTTGAGGCCAAACGGAATCACCTTACCCGAGAATCCATTTGCACCTCGTCAGTATGACATGAAGCCCTCATTACTTCAGATCCTACCGAAGTTCAATAGATACCAAGGGGATGACCCTCACACTCATCTCCAAGATTTTGAGATGACAATCATGCATCAATCCAATGATGAGCAGCAAGAGCATGTCAAGTTGATACTCTTCCCTTTTACTTTGGTGGACAATGCAAGAAGATGGCTGTATGACCTACCCGAAGGTAGTGTCACTACATGGGCACAACTGCAACAAGCTTTCTTGGAAGAATTCTTTCCAGCATCAAGAGTGGAGCGGATGAGATGGGACATCCAGAGCATCAGACAAGATGGACTAGAATCCTTCTATGAATATTGGACGAGATTCAAGAGAATGCTAAGCAACTGCCCTCATCACCAAATCTCTCCAAAAGATCAGGTGGTGAGTTTTGTAAAGGGCATGCGGAGGAATGATCGCAGTTTGGTCCTAGCAGCCTGTAATGGGTCATTGATGATAAGACTCCGTTGGAGATCTTCCAATTGTTGGGCACCAAGGCAGAAGAATCACGCGATGAAGGGCATGAAAGAAATCTGGAAAAACGAAGAAAAACTGAAGAGAATGAGGAGATGTCCAAACTGGAGAAAACTATGGAGAAAAGCATGAATGAACTCAAGGAACTTCTGTCGGGCTTGACTATACCGAAGAAGATTCGTCAGTGTGGCCTCTGCGATGCCACCGGGCATCAGTCAGAGAATTGTCCCAACTTTAGCGAGGATATTGTTGATGTCAATGCCATCGGAGGACATGATGGGAATCCACGGAAGTATGATCCTTATGCAAACACTTACAATCCAGGGTGGAGAGATCACCCTAACTTTCGGTGGAAGCAAGATGGTCAGCCCCAACAGCAGAACAATATGGGCGCACAGATGCAATGTCCTCAGTATAATCAGAACCATCATCAACAACAGTACCAGTTGGGACCACCTCAACACCAGAACCAGAATCAACAACAACTCCCTTAGTTGAATCAGAAGGAAGCAAGTGAAATGATGAAGATGTTTCAAAAGGTTGAATTGAGCATACCCCTACTCGATGCTTTCAGGCAAATTCCAAAATATGCCAAATTCTTGAAAGACCTTTGTTCAAGAAAAGTCAAGATGGAGGAAGAGGTCCGTTACGTGATGGGAGAGAGTGTCTCGGCAGTGATCCAACGAAAGTTACCCACGAAGCGGAAGGATCCAGGGATGTTCACCATCCCATGCAATATAGGCGGAACAAACATGGATAAGGCAATGATGGACTTGGGAGCTTCCATTAATGTGATGCCATTGGCTGTATATAAAAGATTGAATATTGGCGAGATGAGGAATACTCGTGTGGTCATACAGTTGGCTGACAGGTCCAACGCTTATCCCGAAGGAGTGGTGGAGGACCTACTGATCAAGGTCAGGGATTTGATTTTCCCAGCCGATTTCTATGTTCTGGACATCGGACCCGAAACAGGAGAGAATGCTATACTATTGGGAAGACCTTTCATGATGACCGCTGGAACTAAGATCGATATGAAAACCGAAATTTTGACTTGTGAGTTCGATGGAGTCCAAGAGGAATTCAACATCTATGAAACCATGAAGAGAAAACAAACAATGGAAACGGTGGACATGATTGATGTGTTTGAGCCCTTGGTGCAAGAGCAGGGAATCGCTTTTGGTTCCAGGGATACCACAGAGAAAGTGATACAGTATGGCCTGACTGATCGGGATGCAGAACATATGGAGGATGATGAGATGAAGGAAGCCATCATGGAGCTTTACTCTCTCCGAGAAAGCACCATGGAAGCTAAGGTGGAGGTAGATCAGAAAATCAAGGAATTGATCAAGGAGGTCTATCTAGCTGGAGGAACGGAGACAAGCAAACCAGAGTTATTGACTCAGTATGGGCAGAACGAGAAGCTGCTTCCTTCAATCCAGAAAGCACCTACGCTAGAACTCAAGAAACTACCTAAGCATTTACAGTATGCTTATTTGGGACCAGAAGAGACACTACCAGTTATCATCAGTGCTGATCTAACCATTGTACAGCAAGATCGATTGGTCAGAGTGTTACGGGAGAATAGGGAAGCCATCGATTGGACCTTAGCCGATATAAAAGGCATCAGTCCCACGGAGTGCATGCACCACATTTACCTTGAGGAAGGAGCCAAACCTGTTCGAGATTCTCAAAGAAAAATGAACCCAGTTATGAAGGAGGTGGTACTAAAAGAAATTCTTAAACTATTGGAACTGGGAATCATCTATCCCATATCCGATAGCCAGTGGGTGAGTCCAGTCCATGTCGTACCGAAGAAGTCGGGAATACAAGTTGTGGAGAATGATCAAGGCAAACTTGTACCTACCCGATTACAAACAGGATGGAGAGTTTGCATTGACTACAAGAAGCTGAATGAGGCAACCAGGAAGGATCACTTCCCATTGCCCTTTATCGACTAGATGCTGGAAAGATTAGTTGGTAATGCCTATTACTGTTTTCTCGACGGATATTCCGGGTACATGCAAATCTTTGTGGCACATGAAGATCAGGAAAAAACCACTTTCACCTGCGTATTTGGAATATTTGCATACCAAATAATGCCGTTCGGATTATGCAATGCACCGGGAACCTTTCAACGGTGCATGATGAGCATTTTCTCTGACCTTCTTGAAAATTGCATTGAAGTTTTCATGGATGACTTCACCGTATATGGTAGCTCTTTCGACACATGTTTGAAGCATCTAGAGCTTGTGTTGAAAAGGTGTGTAGAGAAGAGCCTGGTCCTTAACTATGAGAAATGCCATTTTATGGTCAGGGAAAGAATAGTGCTGGGGCACGTGATTTCGGAAAGGGGAATTGAAGTGGATAAGGCGAAGGTTGATTCCATCGCCAAGTTGCCCTACCCGACAACAGTAAAGCACATACAGGCATTCCTTGGCCATGCAGGTTTCTACCGGCTATTCATCAAAGACTTCGCCAAGATTGCCCAACCCATGACCAGACTTCTTCAACAAGATGTGCCGTTCGAGTTTGATGACGATTGCAATGAGGCATTCACAATTTTGAGAAACAAGTTGGTGTCAGCCCCCATTATTCAACCTCCGGTTTGGGACTTACCGTTCGAGATCATGTGTGATGCCAGCAACCATGCCGTTGGAGCAGTACTGGGGCAGAAGAAAGGCAAAGAGAGTTGCGTGATCTACTACGCATCCAAAACTCTGAATCCAGCGCAATGCAGCTATACCGCCACTGAGAAAGAACTCTTAGCAGTGCTGTTTGCCATAGAGAAATTTTGTTCCTACCTTTTGGGAACAAAGGCGGTGATCTACACGGACCATGCAGCGTTGAAGTATTTGATGGCCAAAAATGAATCCAAACCTCGACTCATCAGGTGGATTTTACTTTTGCAAGAGTTCAACATCGAAATAAGGGACAAAAAAGGAGCTGCAAATCTCGTGGCGGATCATTTGAGCAGGTTGCAACTAGAAGAGGATGATGGTATACCCATTACCGATACTTTTCCAGACGAAAAGTTATACTCCATGAGCACCCGAGTGGAAGGGGGAGAACTGTATGCTCTGACCAAACAGGAGCCATGGTATGCCGACATAGCTAATTATCTGATCACTAAAGAGTTGCCCCCAGGATTGACAAGGTTCGAACAAAGGAAGTTACTTGTGCAAGCACGATTCTATTACTGGGAGGACCCATATCTCTGGAGGACTGGAGCAGATCAGGTCATACGGAGGTGTGTACCTGAGGATGAGCATGCCCAAATTCTAGACATGTGTCATGGAACAGCAAACAGCGGGCATTTTGGGGGAAAGCGCACGGCCCACAGAATTTTAGAGAGTGGATTCTACTGGCCCACCATATTCGCGGATGCAAGAAAGTGGGTACAGAGCTGCCCGAAGTGCCAGATGACTGGAGGTATTACCGCAAGAGATGAAATGCCACAAGTTCCAATCATGCCAGTCGAAATTTTTGACGTGTGGGGAATTGACTTTATGGGACCTTTCCCAAAGTCAAGGAACTACGAGTATATTTTGGTGGCAGTGGATTACGTGTCAAAGTGGGTTGAAGCCAAGGCAACCGCAAGCAATGATGCTCACACCGTGGCAGGATTCCTGAAGGAGCAAGTGTTCGAGAGGTATGGTATACCCAAAATTCTAATCAGTGATCAGGGGTCTCACTTCTGTAATGCCACTATCAGAGCACTTACTAAGAAGGTGGGAGTGACACACAAAGTCACCACAGCATATCACCCCCAAGCAAATGGCCAAGCCGAGATTTCCAATAGAGAGATAAAAAGCGTCTTGGAAAAGGTGGTACATCCCAACCGCAAGGACTGGAGTAACCATTTGGGGGACGCGTTATGGGCATACAGAACTGCTTTCAAGACACCCATTGGAATGTCCCCGTTCCGCTTGCTTTATGGGAAAAGATGTCATTTACCTGTGGAAATCGAACATAAGGCGTACTGGGCAATCAAGCAAATTAACCTCAGTATGACCCTAGCTGGAGAAGCAAGGAAGTTGCAGCTGAGTAAGTTGAAAGAGCTTCGGTTGGAGGTTTACGACAATGCGATGCTCTATAAAGAGCGGACCAAGAGGATCCATGATGCCAAGATCAGAAAAAAGGAATTCTTGGTGGGACAAAAAGTCTTACTTTTCAATTCACGCTTTAAGATGATGGCTGGGAAACTTCGTTCAAAATGGTCAGGACCGTTCGTGATCAAAGAGATTTTTTCAAATGGAAGCATAGAAGTGTATGATCACAATGGAGTCGACACGTTCGTGGTAAATGGGCATCGCCTGAAGCCCTACCATGAATTTGCAGAGGTAGAAAAAGAGAAGGAGGAATGCCATCTTCTCGACCCTGTGTACGAGTGAAGATGAAGAGAGAGTCGAGCTCAAGACTGGAAACAAGAGCGCTTGCTGGGAGGCAAACCAGTGCTGAGCTTCGGTATGATCTGTACCGAATTTTCTTTTCATTTTATTCAAGTTGTTTTGTTTTGTTTGGATGCACTAACCCTACAGGGAGTCGGGCCAAGATGAATTGGAAGGAGGCCCAGAGGAGAATCCGAGCCCACTTTGCGTTGCAAAGTGTGTAGGTGGAGAGTTGGGGGTTGGAATGATCTGGAAGAGGGCTTACGAAGAGGGGTGACGTAAGCGTGTCAGCGGCAGGCGGCGATGTGACGGGAGCCCTTCGGTTTTCGCAAAAAAATTGAAATTCAAATTTTTTGCCATGATTTCTTTCCTTAAAAACTTCTATTTTCTGCCATAACCGCCATTCTTACCATCTTTAAAGCCCTTAACCCACGATTTTCTCCCACAAACCCTAACTTCTGAAAACTGCTACACCACGATCTCCACTCGCCCCAAACCCTAAATTTCCATAACTGCCGATCACTCTTCTTAAAGGCCAACCCTGCTCCCAAAATCCCCACAAAATCTAAAACTTCCGCGCGAATTCTAAATCTTTTGATCTTTGCAAATTACTATGCAAAAACCAAAGGAGGAACTGGCTTCGAAAGCACCCAACCCCCGAAGAAGAAGAACACCAAAACCCCACCTCCAAAGCGGACCACGAGGCGAACCGCTTCGGAGGAGACCTCCACCAAAGTCACTGAAGATCCTTTACTGACTATTCAGCCCGAGGACAGAGGGCGTGCTGAAGTCCTTCAACAAGAGGAATAGGAAGTAGCAAGAACAGCCGCCGAGTCAAAACAACCGGAAGAAGGGGAGCCTGAGCTCACACCTCCTGTGAAGAAATCGAAGAAAGCCCAGACGGGCAAGGCAACTCCGGCGCGATCCATTGTCGCACCATCTCCTGTTCAAGCCCAACCTCAACCGCAAATTCCAGAAACCTCCATGCAGGAGGGGAGAACCGCTTCCGAGGATACAGAAGAAGAAGAAGAACAAGAGAAAGCGGAGGAGGAGAAGGTGGAAGAAGAGAAGGTGGATGGGGAGGAGGCTGATGAAGGAGAGGAAGTTGAGGCCGTTCAAGAGGAGGAGGTAGAGATTCCGACACCGCAGAGCAAGAGACCAGGGGTGAAAAGGAAGCTTGATGTTGCGAAGCCCCCATTACCAGTTAAGGCCAGACCAGCACCGGCAGGCAGTAAGACCAGAACCAAAGGTGAACAGAGCAAGAAACAAAGGAAGCCTACTGCAGCCAAAAAATGGAAGGTCAAAGAGATGGAAGAGCCGATGGAGGCAGATCCAGGAAGGACCGAGACTGTGGAAAGCTCCAACTCCGAGGACGTGGTTGCCCCTGCTAAGCCAGTGACAAGCACAATCACTTCAAAGCCCAAGGGTGTCAAGCGCAAAGGTGTGGTGCGACCTGGCACTATGGAGACGGTTATACCGAGAGACAGTCAGAGGTATGCTGTTCTGTAGAACCGGGAAATCACCCCGTGGTATTTTCTGGTTACCGAAGTGTTGGATGATTTCAGGATAAAACAACGCGTGGAGGGGTATTTTAAGCACATTGGTTGGGGGAAAATTCTGAAATGGAACGTGTTGGCATTCAAGCAAATATCGGAGGAGTTCATGAGCACGGTGGAGTTCAAACCGAAGGGAAATTACTCGATTGAAACACCAGGTACCCTACGTTTCCAATTACGGGGGAAGATGTTCCCACTTTCCATTAACGATTTGAACATCCACCTGGGGTGATCGAGGACAAGGAGGTTTATGATGATGAGTATAAGCAGGCTGAAACCATGGCTCCACCCGAGTGGCGAAGTCAGATTGACCTTTACTGGTCTCAAATCTCGACGGGGGCCAAGTATGTGAAAAATATTAGCAAGTCCAATGAAATTCGCGACCCAGCGCTACAGATATGCCATCGTTGGTCACGCAGCAAGAGCTCTTCCTGCTCTGGTGCATGGTGGAGAAGAAGAGGGTGAACTTTGGGTTCACCGCGGCAATGCAGTTTCAGTATGGGGTAACCCATACCAACAAGTACCTCTCCCTATGCCCGCTGGTGACCCTCCTGGCGAAGAAACTTGCAAATTTCAATGATAAGGCCCCAGATGAAGCAGCTGTAGCAGAAACCCGATTCCTTGATATCGGGTGTCTTGTGTGTTGGCGGATTGTTGAGGTTGATGAAAGAGGCGGCCACTGTCTGGTCCAACCGGAGGGAAGCTCAGTTAGACCTGAACCAAAAGTTGCAAAGGAACAGGGAACTTCTCGCCCGATCAGTGGTGAGATTGTCATGCTAACGGTCGAACTGAAGGAGATCAAGAACGAGCTGTTGATGCTGGGAGGAGAAGTGGCCACTCTGAGGGATACCATGGAGGAAGAATTCAAAGCAATGGAGGCTGGTTTTAAAGAAATCAAGGAGAAGCTGAATGCAGAGGAGAGATCCTCCGACCAAAATGACTAAGTTCTTTTCCCCTGAACTCTTAGATTAGGTTTTATTTTGTCTTTTGATTTTCATGTTTTAGTGTCTTTATAGTCTCTGTTTGAGTCGAGTCTTACTTGCACTGTTTGATGGTGATGAGAATATGCATGCTGATTTGGTTATGGTTCAATTTGGTGGTTGAGTATGATATGCATGATGGTAGTTGTGAGGTTACTGAGAGTACCCCACCAGTGAGATCAGGGCCATATTTTTGAAAAAAAAATTGCATGTTTCTGGTGAGATTTTGCTGTGCTAGGGAATCCAGATTTTGTTTGAGAACTTATATTGCTAGTAATGACTTGTGTGATTTGGGCACATTTCTTTGATTAGGGCCCCAGATTCTTCTTTGATGATAAATATGAAAAGAATCCCTTGTTATGCCAATTTGAGCCGAATTCATTCTTTCTTGAGCCTTTCTATTGCTATATCTAAAAGAAAGAATTGTTGGAGTGCATGAAATGGTAAACAAGGAACTGGAGAAAAGAAAGAAAATCTGGGCACAAAAAAAAAATGAATGAAAATTATTGCCAAAAATCAAAGAAAAGATGAACCCTAGTGAAAGCGAGGGAATAAAGGGTTGGTTGTAATGGTGGCCAAGAAGACAAACACCTGGCGGATGTGCGTGGACTACAGAGATTTGAACGCTGCCTGCCCAAAAGACCACTATCCTCTGCCGGGGATTGATCAACTGGTAGACTCTACCTCTGGTTGCGCGCTCTTGTCAATGATGGACGCATACCAGGGATATCATCAAGTTAAAATGAATAAAGGGGACATCGCTAAAACGGCCTTCGCCGTTTGTTGCGGGGTGTATGGCTGGAGGAGTATGCCATTTGGATTGAAGAACGCCGGGGCTACGTACCAAATGATGATGGAAAAAATCTTCAAGGAACAACTTTCAAAGAACATATCGGTTTATGTCGATGACATGTTGGTACGCAGTGTCAGAGCAGAGGATCACGTCTCTGACCTGGAGGAAATTCTCACATTCATAAGAAACCACCGACTTATGCTCAACCCAGCGAAAATGCACCTTTGGGGTTACCACGGGAAAATTCTTGGGCTACAAAGTTACTCCCGCGGGAATCGAGGTTAATACAGATAAGATCAAGGCCATTATGGACATGACACCACCCAGAGGAATCAAAGAAGTGCAGACTCTAAATGGACGTATCACTGCTCTGAGCAGGTTCATCTCCCTGTCAGCGGAACGCAGCATGCCATTCTTCAAAATTCTGAGAAAAGGGACCAAATTTCAGTGGACAGCGGAATGTCGGACGGCATTTGAAGATCTCAAGGCCTACCTATGTTAGGTCCGGGGGGTCTCGAATAGGTGTATGGGGGGGGAATACACCTATAGGCTATTTTTATGACTATCTACAAACCTCAATCAGAGGGATCTCAGTCAGAGATAGAAACGAAACTTTACACGCAAACAAGACACCTGTTTAACCGAAATAAGTGTTGACCAACAGGGTTGACGACTGATACTGAAAGCTCTTCAGTAAAGAGTTATCAGTTAAGTCACTGGAACTTAACTGATCCACGTAAGGGCTTCAGTCGTGTTTGCAAAGATGAAGATGATATCTCTCTTCCTTACTATCAGAGGATAGTGAGTCAAATTGATATCATACGCAGCGGAAATTAAACTTAGTTTCGAATAGCCTCGGTGGAGCAGATAGTTGGATTAAGGTTTCTCTTTTCAGTTAGTCAGCATTCAGTTTTATCAATTGAAATAACACAGTTATGAATGTAAAACTGAAAGCTGTAAATAACACAGAGACTTTTACGTGGTTCGAAAAAACTCTTTCCTACATCCACGGCTGGTTGATCAGACCAACAATCCACTCCGCAAGTGCTTCCCTGGTGCACTGCAAACCGTGAACTGAAGATAAACTCTCTCTTCAGCACCTACACACCTCGCGTAGGGTTTCCCTACCTACACACCTCGCGCAGGATTTCAGCACCTACACAGCTCGCGCAGGATTTCCTTGCTAAGCACACCTCGTGCTCAGACTTCCCTATCAGAGTTCAGAACACCTTCTGAAACTCCGAGTCACTCAAACACTCTTATGGGGGAGAGGTTTAAACGAGTGCCAACTATACTTACAAAGAACGAGTTCTTTGAAGCAAGTTTGACCTTTGGCTTCTGGGTACACAGAATATATGCCTAGGGTCTAAGAGAATGTATGTAATCAGCAGTGACTGATTTTGGCTTTGGAATTCTCTTCTTCGATTCAAGCTTTGGGCTGTTTAAGCTTTAGGCTGAGTAGCTATTTCGGCAGAGCTTCAGCTTATGTCATTGAATCGGTGAAGATTGAAGTGATCCTCGAGCGCTATTTGTAGGAGAACTCTTGAATAGATCCGTTGGCATAAATCGTCCTCAAGATTTCTTCCGTTGGAGAGCAATTCAAATTTGGGCTGAGGCTTCAATCTTCGAGGTTCCTTGTCTGTGTGGAAACGGCTCTCTTTGATGGACAGGAGATGTGACATCTCTGAAAAGTAACCACCAGATAGGAATGACCTCTGCAGAGATAAGATATTGAGATATCTCTGCATTTAATGCGGCTGTACTTGAGCGTACGTGGCTTCCTCTGAACGTTGGAAGATCAGTCCTAGGAGGAATGTTCAACTGATACTTGACTTTAGTATCAGTCCATGGCGCGCATTAAATAATCAGTCTTCAACTGATTCTTCAACTGATACTTCAGTTGGTAACTGCAGTCTTCAGTCTTCAGTCTTCGTTCTTCAGTCTTCAGTCTTCAGTCTATGACACCGCAACTAAACTAGAAACGAACTCTAACACTTGAGTTCAAAAACGATTCTAGTCTATTACATTTAAGTCCTATGAATTTTGGTATCATCAAAACAAGGGTTAGGATATTCCACAAGGTTCCCAACAATTTCCCCCTTTTTGATGATGCCAAAACCACACAGCAGTTCTAGACAGCAAAAAGACTGAGCTCACAGTACAAGTTCTAGACAAGGGGTGAAAGCTGTTCCCCCTTAACAACAGAACCTAAATAACTTGTACTCAGAGCAAGAACGAAAACAGTTCTAAACACAGAACAACAAGAAGACAGAAAAACCATAAATCAGAGCCTGGACAAAGAGTCATTGTCTTCAGGGTGAGATCAATAAGAAGTTCATTTCATTAAACGGACTGATAAGCCATCAGTCTGGGTACAGAGCAAGACTTACATTGGAGTAAAAAGTAAAACAAAAACATCATGGGTAAACCATGGACTCCAGCAGTCTGCTTGGCTGCGCCTTGAACTTCTTGATCTTCATCTTCTGTCTTCGTGTCTTCAATGTTCCTAAGCTTGTTCCACTCTCACTTGTTTTCCGTTGAATTGAGGTCTCTTCCTCTTGGTGTATCTTCCTCATGATCATCCTGATGAAATAGGACGATCATTTTGCTTGATCGTCTTCAGTCTTTTGAGAATAAGTCTCTTAAGAATTTCCCCATTTTTGGCAACATCAAAAAGGTGGGATTTTGACTGAAGGATGAAGCTAAGACCACTGCGTGGAAACTGAATCGCAGAATGGTCCAGAGAAAGATGTTGAGGGTCAGAGGTATACGGAGAAGGCGGAGGGTTTAGAAAAGAAAAAATGAACGGTGGGTGAGGAGACAGGGAAGGAGACGAAGAAAGGGGTGGGTTTAGGTTTGCATGGCTCTCGAAACTGGGAAGAAGAGAGCAGCAATCATGCAAACCAAAGGAGGTTGAGAGGAGGGTTGATGGTGAAGAGAAAGAAGCAAATGAGGAGAGTTGTGTGCGGAAGGAAAATCGAATCAGCGGCTATCGTGAGGATATACGCTGTCGATCTTGCACCGGTTGACAACGAGCTCCTGCTCATTGTTGTTGCTTGGCATCGAAGCTTCACAGTGGGCAAGAGGCCTCCCTGTGAAGACGATGAAGTCTGTCCTTTTTCAGACAGGTACTACAAACCAATGCACCGGGCATGAGGATAGAAGATGCTCGTTTCGCTGGATACAAGTGAGGGTAGAGCAAACTTTGACGCCGGAGAGACGTTGTGATCCAGTGGAAGGGTCCGGTGAAGACCAAGACTATGAGCGTCATTCTTCCATTCCATGACTTTGCAGTCATAGATTTCTCCTTTAGTCGGAACAATTTTTCTGCAACTTTGGAAACAATTGAAACTTTTTCTCACAGTGAAATCTGTGGAGAGTTGTTAGTTGATGCAGAAACACTATGAAGACAACATGGTATAAATAGACAAGATGTGAACCATGAAGAAGATGAAAAGGTTTTTCGAAAACTGTGCCTTAAATGCAATTGAAGAAAAATTTCGCGTCCGCCGTCACTGCGAGGGACTTCAAAAGGCATCATTACATATGTCATGTCAATGAGCGTTTCAAGAAATTTTATTGCAGAGGCAAAAAGGTTGGAAGGATTTTTGGCAAAAAGATCAGGACAACAAATCAAAACAGATTTTCACTTTATAAAAATCTTGTCCTAATTCGGATATTCCAATTCCAACAATTCCAATAATCAGTTAAAGTTTTTGAAAGAAACTGATCAGTTAGAGAAAAGATTTTGAACTAAAAACTTAAAGCTCTTAAACTGAAATAACTGATTTTGAAAAGGTAAGCATTTTAAAATACTTACTGATCAACTGAACATAGTAGTCAGTTGATACCACGTGATCCTGGATGATTCATCAGGATGACTTTCTCTTCAGATGAGCACTTGGACTTCATTGCTTTTTACGTCGACGAACGTAGAAGCAGCAGTTGGTTGACCACCAGTCAGCATGACTGTTTGAGAAAATCTTCAAACACAGCATCACTCTTCAGGGTTGATGAGGCCAATCTTTGCACAAAGATCGTTGAACCTCTCTTCTGGAAGAGCCTTGGTCAGCAGGTCCGCTCTCTGAATAGCAGTGGGAATCCATTCCACAGAGACATTCTTCTTTTCAACATGATCACGAATGAAGTGATGTCGAATCTCAATATGTTTGACTCTGGTGTGATGAACTGGATTCTGGGAGATTGCAATAGCACTGGAGCTGTCGCAATAGATAGGAACTTCCTTTTCCTCGATCCCATAGTCCTTTAGTTGATGGACTAACCACAGGATTTGTGAGCAGCAGCTTCCGGCAGCAACATATTCAGCTTCAGTTATAGAGGTGGCGACTGAAGTCTGTTTCTTAGAAAACCAAGAGATGAGCTTGTTGCCTAGGAATTGACATGTTCCGGAGGTTGATTTGCGATCAAGCTTGCATCCACCGAAGTCTGAGTCTGAAAATCCAGTGAGCTTGATGTCGTCCTCTGCTGGGTACCACAATCCTAAATTGGGTGTGCCCTTTAGATATCTTAGAATCCGCTTAGCTGCATCTAAATGAGTTTCCTTAGGATCTGATTGATATCTTGCACAAACCCCGACTGCAAATGCGATATCTGGTCTGCTCGCAGTCAAATACAGCAAAGATCCAATGATTTCTCTGTACTTCTTCGAAGAGACAGAGCTTCCTTCTGAACCTGGATCAACTTTCCAGTTTGTGTTCATTGGGATCTTGACTGACTTCATGTGCTGAATACCGAACTTAGCTATCAGCTCCTTCGCATACTTGGACTGGCTGATCAGTATTCCTTCTTTGGTCTGCTTGACTTGCAATCCGAGAAAGAAATTCATTTCTCCCATCATGGACATTTGGAATTTGTTCTTCATGATGTCAGCAAACTTATTGCACATGTGTTCGGATTTGGATCCGAAGATTATGTCATCGACATAAATTTGAACAAGCAAGAGATCTTCTCCTTCTTTGAGAGTGAACAACGTTCTGTCCACAGATCCCTTTTTGAAGCCTTGTTCAACTAGATACTCCGAGAGAGTATCATACCACGCTCTTGGTGCTTGCTTCAACCCATAGAGCACTTTCTTCAGCTTGTACACCTTTTCTGGTCCAGCAGCCTCAAATCCTGGAGGTTGTTCTACATAGACTTCATCTGTGAGCACTCCATTGAGAAATGCACACTTGACATCCATTTGGTGTACCTTGAAACCTTTGTGAGCTGCAAAAGCTAAGAAGAGTCTGACTGCTTCCAATCTGGCAACTGGGGCAAATGTCTCGTCGTAGTCGATTCCTTCTTCTTGACTATATCCTTTAGCCACAAGCCTTGCTTTGTTTCTCACAATGTTTCCTTCTTCGTCTTTCTTGTTCTTGAAAATCCATTTCAAGCCAATCACCTTTGCATCGTCTGGTCGATCCACAAGCTCCCAAACAGAATTCTGGTTGAATTCATTGAGTTCTTCTAGCATTGCGATGACCCATTCTGTGGACTTCAGAGCTTCTTCAATATCCTTCGGCTCTGTAGTTGATAAGAAACAGCTGAAATTCTTATCTTCGTTGATGCAGTTCTGGTTGATGTCGAAGACGAGGTTGCACATAGATCTCCAAGTCTTGACGCCATCTGATGGTTCTCCAATGATGTTCTCCTTAGATCGGAGTTCAAACCATCTTCGATATTTCTTGATTTCTTCAGGAGATGGTGGAGCTTCTTCAGTTAGAATAGCTCTGGGATGTTGAGCACTTTCTGGAGCAAGGGAGAGTTGAGCTGGAGCGGCTTCTGCGCGTTCAACTTGAACTTCAGCAACTGGAGTTCCCCCTTGACTATTGCCATCTGTATTGGCTCCAGTTTGAACTTCAGACCGTTGGTTGATCTTTTGATACTGAATCATCTCAGTATCTTAATCCTTGCCAGGTCCCCATACCAAGACAGTAGAGGGCTCGTCAGTATGGATTTCAGCTTTGGAACCTTCAGTGATCTGAACATTCTTTTCAGCATCTTGTTCCCTGAAACCATCTGTAGACTCATCAAAGATCACATGAGGTGTTTCTTCTACACATAGAGTTTGAGTATTGAACACTCGATAGGCTTTGCTTGAACGTTCTGTTCCGGAGTATCCAAGGAAGACTCCTGGATCAGCCTTGCAATCGAAGGTGTTCAACCTCTTCTTATCGTTGTTGTGTATGAAACACTTAGAACCGAAAGCATGAAAGTAGGCAATCGATGGCTTTCTGTTCTTCCATAACTCGTATGGAGTTCTTCCATGTCTCTGAGTGAGGAAGGAGCGATTCTGCGTGTAGCATGCGTTGTTGACTGCTTCGGCCCAAAACTTCAAGGGAAGTTTTGACTCGGCTAGCATCGTCCTTGCTGCTTCCTTTAGAGACCGGTTTTTTCTTTCTGCAACTCCATTCTGCTGTGGAGTTCTTGCTACAGAAGTTTGATGACTGATTCCTTGTTCATCACAATACTCACGAATGACAGTATTGAGGAACTCAGTCCCACGATCTGATCTGATGCTGATGATGTTGACTTCCTTTTCAACGCTCAGTCTCTTCAACAGCTTTGGCAGTTCCTCCAGTGTCTCTTTCTTTTTGAAAAGAAAGATAACCCAGGTATATCGTGAATAATCATCCACAACTACCAAGGTGTACTTCCTACCGTTGTAGCTTCTTGGAGTGATCGGGCCAAACAGATCCATGTGAAGTAGATGCAGAATCCTTTCAGAGGAGTGTCCTGTCTTTGACTTGAATGATGTCCGCGTCTGCTTTCCTCTGAGGCATGCTTCACATTCTTGCTTTTTCTGGAACACAATAGAAGGGAGTCCTTCTACCAGTTGATGTTTAGCAAGTTTGTTGATCGTCTTGAAGTTGAGATGGTTGAGTCTCTTGTGCCATAGCCAATTGAGCTCTGAGCTGCTTTTACTGATGAGGCACGTTTCTGGTGGGCTGTCTTCCCAAGAAACGACGTAGAGACTTCCTTGTCTGAATCCCTTCAGAACCACCTTCTTCTGATTGTTTCTAACAGTGAATTCATCCTTTTTGATTTTCACTGTGAAACCACTGTCACAAAATTGACTCACAGACAACAGATTATGTTTAAGACCAGAAACAAAGCTAACATTACTGATACTGGCGTTACCCATGTTGAGCACACCATAGCCTTTTGTTTCTCCAATCGAGTTGTCTCCGAATGCAACTTTGGATCTAGCTTTCTCAACATACTGGGATAGATATTCTTTGTAGCCCGTCATATGCTTCGAGCAGCCACTGTCCAGATACCACGTTCTGATTGAAGCTTTGGCCTCTTCCTTCTTTTTATGTTTCCTGACATTGACCTGCAAGAAAGAGTTGCTTCAGGCACCCAATCAAGCTTTGGGTCCTTTAATGTTAGTTCGAGTTCCCTTTGTAACCCAAATCTGCTTCAGAATTGGTCTGGCTGATTTCTTGCGCATTGTTGGATGTCTGATCAGTGTCGTTGGCGCTTCAGGTGGCATATGAGCATTCTTCCGTTGAGAAATCCTTTTGAAGGCCTCACTCTTGTAGCCGTTCTGTCTGGTGAGTGGTTGAGGTCTTCTTTGCTCGCCGAAGTATCTTCCATGAGATACTTTAGTCCTTGCAGACTTATGGAGATTTGTCTGATGTCCAGTGGCTTGTCGTCGAGGAAGTGGCATAGCTCGACTGGACTCAGCATTGCTTGATCTCCATGGATGTTGTTCTTTCTGAAACTGAACTGAGGATGTCAGTTTCTGACTGATGTGGCCTTTCTTCCCCCTGGGTTGATGAGAAGGATTCTTCTTGGCTCCTGATGTTCCTTCCCGGATCTTTGACTGAAATCTGCTTTCCAGCCTTTTCAATAAGATGATCTGGTTGGGAGCCTCCTTAGCTCGTCTGTAGCTTCGTGGAGGTGGAACATTTGATCTGGCCATCAGTCTGCGCTTGTGAACTTCATCCATATCATGATCTCTTGATTCTTCTGAGGTTGTGATTTCAGAAGGATCATTCTTAGAGATGATCATGATATCCTTTCCTTTGGCAGCTGCAACCTTTCCTCCGATGCTGTTGACCAGTCCTTTCGATGGAAAGTTGCTCATCATGGGAGACTGCATCATGCAGTTCTTGACTGTTTCTTCCAGCTTGTGATTAAGCCTTTTGATTTCATGAGAAGCTCTTTCACATTCTGAGTTGGAGATTCTGAGCTCTTCTTCCAGTCGGCTGTTCTCCATGATTAGCTGATCAAGACATGTTTCATCCGGAAAGTAGATGATTGTCTGATGTTTAGCTCGTTCATCATCGATCTCCTTGTCCTTTTTCTGATTCTGCTTGAGGAGATCTTCGAACATTTTCCTCAGCTGACAGTGATCAGTCAGTAGCTGATCAAACTCGTCAGTTTCAACGGATGAGCTATCTCCAGATTCTGAGTGGTCTCCTGAAAGCATCAGGAAGTTATCAGTATATGGAGTTTTCGTGAGAGATTTTACCTCTGGGCCATTCATTCCATTGTCGTAGCTGTTGTCAGCTACACTTTCTGATTCGTTGGCCATCAGGGCTCGGCTCTCATCATCTGAGCTGGAACTGTCGAAGTCGGATGATTCTGATGTGTCGTTGGAAGAGTCAGCATCATCAGCAACCATCGCTTTCTTCTTCAAAGATCTGCGATCTTTCTTTGCTTTCAGTTCCCTGCGCTCAGCTGGAGTCAGATCAGGACATTCATGCTTAAAGTGTCCTTTCTTTCTACATCCATAACATTCCAATTCTTTGATGTCGTAAGCGGCTGACTTCCTTTCTCCGCTTCGATCTGTGGAATGTCTGGAGTCCCTTTCTCTTTCTTTTCCCTTGTAGTGCTGCTTGTGGAACCTTCTGTACTTCCGGAACTTGGACTCCATCTTGTTGAATCTGTCAGTCAACAAGGCATATTGACTGAAGAAGTCCTTAGGGTTGAGTTCCGTTGGCTCCTTGATCTGCTTCTTGCCTTCTCTGGTTGAGGCCTTCAGTGCAACTCCTCTTGAGGTTGATGGACCATCTTCGTCTGATCCTCCAGCCTTCTTGTTACCAAGATTTCTCAGAAGATCGAACTCATTTGCCATGAGATCGGAGAAAAGCTTGTTTGTCGGGAGCTGACTGAATCCTGGCTTATGCTGATGAGCGACTGAGTAGATCTGCCATTCTCCTCGTGGCAGTGCTCGAAGAATCTTCAAGTTGATTTCTCGTTGAGTGTATTTGTCTTTGGAAATGGATTGAACTTCATTCAATATGAGATTGAATCTTTGTTCCATTTCCTCGACAGATTCATTCTTGAGCATGAGGAAGGAGTCGAATTTCTGACAAGCTATGGAAAGCTTATTCTCCTTGATCTCCTCAGAACCTACGCACATTCTTTCCAGAATATCCCACATCTCCTTTGCTGTCCTACACTTGATGATCTTCATGACATACTTGTCAGGAACGGTGCCGGAGATGATGCTTTTGGCGAGGTTGTCTAGCTCATCTTGCTTCCTTTCTTCTGTGGTGAAGTCTGCATTTGACTTGGGCTGGTCCTCATCGTAAGGTTCCTGACGGATGTCAGTAGGAACCCTTTTTACAGTTTCGGTGATAATGATTGGACCGCTGGTGATGACTTCCCACATTCTACAATGTTGGGCAATGAGGAAGCTTTCAAGCCGAAACTTCCATATGTCGTATTTTTCAATACAAAACATAGGTAGAGAAGATAATCTGCTGTGGTTAGTCTCCATCAAAAAAGAGAGAACAGGTAACAGCAGATAAAGCAAGTAGCAAGCACAAGACAATAAGAAAGAGTAAAACTTTTTCGAGACCTTTAATAAGGATCTAGTTCAAGTAGAACTAGTCAGAGACAGATAGTTCTTGCGAACAACCTGCTTTGATACCAATTATTAGGTCCGGGGGGTCTCGAATAGGTGTATGGGGGGGGAATACACCTATAGGCTATTTTTATGACTATCTACAAACCTCAATCAGAGGGATCTCAGTCAGAGATAGAAACGAAACTTTACACGCAAACAAGACACCTGTTTAACCGAAATAAGTGTTGACCAACAGGGTTGACGACTGATACTGAAAGCTCTTCAGTAAAGAGTTATCAGTTAAGTCACTGGAACTTAACTGATCCACGTAAGGGCTTCAGTCGTGTTTGCAAAGATGAAGATGATATCTCTCTTCCTTACTATCAGAGGATAGTGAGTCAGATTGATATCATACGCAGCGGAAATTAAACTTAGTTTCGAATAGCCTCGGTGGAGCAGATAGTTGGATTAAGGTTTCTCTTTTCAGTTAGTCAGCATTCAGTTTTATCAATTGAAATAACACAGTTATGAATGTAAAACTGAAAGCTGTAAATAACACAGAGACTTTTACGTGGTTCGGAAAAACTCTTTCCTACATCCACGGCTGGTTGATCAGACCAACAATCCACTCCGCAAGTGCTTCCCTGGTGCACTGCAAACCGTGAACTGAAGATAAACTCTCTCTTCAGCACCTACACACCTCGCGTAGGGTTTCCCTACCTACACACCTCGCGCAGGATTTCAGCACCTACACAGCTCGCGCAGGATTTCCTTGCTAAGCACACCTCGTGCTCAGACTTCCCTATCAGAGTTCAGAACACCTTCTGAAACTCCGAGTCACTCAAACACTCTTATGGGGGAGAGGTTTAAACGAGTGCCAACTATACTTACAAAGAACGAGTTCTTTGAAGCAAGTTTGACCTTTGGCTTCTGGGTACACAGAATATATGCCTAGGGTCTAAGAGAATGTATGTAATCAGCAGTGATTGATTTTGGCTTTGGAATTCTCTTCTTCGATTCAAGCTTTGGGCGGTTTAAGCTTTAGGCTGAGTAGCTATTTCGGCAGAGCTTGAAGTGATCCTCGAGCGCTATTTGTAGGAGAACTCTTGAATAGATCCGTTGGCATAAATCGTCCTCAAGATTTCTTCCGTTGGAGAGCAATTCGAATTTGGGCTGAGGCTTCAATCTTCGAGGTTCCTTGTCTGTGTGGAAACGGCTCTCTTTGATGGACAGGAGATGTGACATCTCTGAAAAGTAACCACCAGATAGGAATGACCTCTGCAGAGATAAGATATTGAGATATCTCTGCATTTAATGCGGCTGCACTTGAGCGTACGTGGCTTCCTCTGAACGTTGGAAGATCAGTCCTAGGAGGAATGTTCAACTGATACTTGACTTTAGTATCAGTCCATGGCGCGCATTAAATAATCAGTCTTCAACTGATTCTTCAACTGATACTTCAGTTGGTAACTGCAGTCTTCAGTCTTCAGTCTTCGTTCTTCAGTCTTCAGTCTTCAGTCTTTGACACCGCAACTAAACTAGAAACGAACTCTAACACTTGAGTTCAAAAACGATTCTAGTCTATTACATTTAAGTCCTATGAATTTTGGTATCATCAAAACAAGGGTTAGGATATTCCACAAGGTTCCCAACAACCTAGAAGAACTCCCAACCCTGACCAAGCCAGTCCAGGGGGAGGTGTTATACTTGTACATAGCGGTGGGGGAAGAATCAGTTAGTTCGGTGCTCATCACAGAAGAGGGAAATCATCATAGGTCAATCTACTTTGTCAGTAAGATCATTCAGGGCCCCGAATTGAATTACTCAGAGATCGAAAAGGCTGCTCTGGCGGTCATGGTCACCGCTCGAAAACTGAGGCCTTACTTCTTATCACATCGGGTAGTGGTGCAAACTACTTTACCCTTCAGGCAAGTACTAGGGCGACCGGATTTGTCGGGAAGGATGGTCAAGTGGGCCATGGAATTGGGAGAATATGACGTGGAGTATGAGCCAAGAACGGCTATCAAGGCACAAGCTCTGGCAGATTTTATCCAGAAGACTACTCGCCGCCCTGTGCAAGAGTTCTGGATTGCTTTTGAGGATGGATCAGTCACCAAAGAAGGGTGTGGAGTTGGGGTATACATCATTTCCCCAAGCTACGGGATATATCAGTTTGCTATCAAGTTCACTTGCAGGATGTCCAACAATGAGGCCGAGTATGAGGCCGTGGTTAGAGGAGCACATATTTTGTCAGAGTTGCGGGCCGAGTGTGTTATCATCAGAACCGATTCCCAGTTGGTGGCTCAACAGTTTTTGGGAGAATACCATATCAAAGAAGAGCGGATGCGGGTATATTATAATAAGATCAACGAAATGAAAGCAAAGTTCATGGAATTCAAAATTGAGCAAATTTCCCGGGAAGAGAACACAAAAGCAGACTTATTGGCACGCATGGCTAGCGCAGTGGAACAAACGTGGAATGATGAGATCATATTGCTCTGTGATACCAGAGAAATGGGGACTTCACAGGTCTTTTCGGTGGAAATCAGGGAGGACTGGCGGGCCCCAATCATGCACTTTCTCAAAATAGGGGGCGGTTGAGCAAAGAATCTAATCAGAGGGCTCGATACGAGAATTATTGCTTAATCAATGATCAACTCTACAAGCGGTCTTTTACCCATCCTTTATTAAAATGCTTATCTCTTGATGAAGCTGAGTTTGCTCTAAAAGAAATTCATGCAGGTTGCTGTGGTGCACATACGGGATTCAGGGACCTTGTACGAAAAATCATTCGGGCAGGGTTTTACTGGCCTAACATCAACCAAGATGCCAGGGAATTCGTCCGCAAGTGCGAGGCTTGCCAAAGACAAGTCGGGAGAATCAACGTCCCAGGGGAAACCATGGGCGTTATGTATGCTGCATGCCCATTCGACAAGTGGGGCATCGACATAGTCGGGAAACTGCCCACGGCACCAGGGGGCAAGTGCTTTCTCATTGTAGCGGTGGACTATTTCTCCAAGTGGGTGGAAGCTGAGGCTGTTGCAAAAATCGACGAGGTCACAGTAGAACGATTCATCTGGCGAAACATTTGTTGCCGATACGGAGTCCCCAGAATTATCGTCTCAGACAACGGAACCCAATTTATAGGGCAGAGAATTGCTGACTTTTATGACCGAATGGATATTACTCAGCGTTTCGTATATGTGGCCCATCCTCAAGCAAATGGGCAAGTGGAGCTAGCAAACAGATCAATCTGTGAAGGAATCAAAAAGCGGCTGAATCAGAGCAGAGGGAAATGGGTCGAGGAGTTAGACATTGTCCTTTGGGCCTACCGAACTAGCCTAAAGATAGCAACCGGTGAGGCATCTTTCACCCTAGTATACGGATCCAATGCAGTGATACTGATGCGTCTTCGACTTTTGGGCCATTTGGCCCTATTTTTCTCTTTATTTGTGTCAGTACAGGTCTGTCCAGGGGGAAAACAAAGTTGTTGAGGAAGGAAGGTCCGGTGGAACGAAAATGGAAAGAATGTGGTTGGAATGGGCATTACCAAACCCAAATTGCTATGTCATGTTTACCAGCATGGAGCTTCGGCCGCAGTACCTCTCCAGTCTAACTTGGGGCATGGGAACCTGGAGCAACCCACCTGGTATGAATCAAACCGAAGAAAGCAATCCGTCTGACCACTACCATGCGAAGCAGACAGCCGAAGCCAGGAAAGGAAAGTGAATCTCGGAGATTTTGAGAAAGCAAGCGGAAGCAAGAGGAGGAAGCTGGAAGGATCTGAAGAAAGGGAAAGGTTGACTAAAGCTTGCAGCTGGAAGCTATCTTCAATCGGATCAATCAAGGATTAAGCTAAAGAAGGAAAGAAGATCCCGGTGAAGATATGAAGCTGGCGCAGCTAGGGTTAGACCTCGACCATTCGGCAGTATAAAAGATTGATGATGTGCAGCGTGCACAAGCTCTTGGCACCTTTTGAACTCCTGTTTTACTTTAGTTTTACTACTTTAATTTGCCGAAGTGTGGCATCCAAACAATTTACGTTCCAGTACCATTTCTAATTCCCGTTGTGTTTACATTCGAACAAGATTCAAGGCTTGTAACCTTAGGTATTACTTTATCTTATTTAAGTATTTCCATTTATTTCATGACGTGTTTAATTTATTTCGTATTTATGAATTCTGCTATGTGTGAGTGATTCCGTTGGTGAGGTTTTAGGGGTGGAAATAATTGTTGTTAACATGTAAACATTCGTGAGGCATTTCTTCTTTCGGTTGAGCCTCGTGGTTCCAGACGGATCTGTGCCAAACCATGGACAGTAGGGGCCTAACGGGTGATCTCCGTTCGGTAAAACGCTGTCCATGTCAAGCAAAGGCCAGGGTGTACCAAGGTATAACAGCCGGTATACCCAAGACCGAGTAGCTGAGCAGCGTCAACAAAAGGCGTTGTAGATCCGGACGGTGGGGAAAGGATTGATGGGATACACTGTCCCTCTCCAGCCTTGGGCTTCTCTAGAGACTCTCCATCAACTGTGACGAGGCATAAAGCCATGGTTATCAAACGAGGAAAGCAATCTCTGTGCCGTAACATGTCTATGACTGGTCGGCTGACAAGCCGAAAATGGTTGTGTCCAGAGGCATGTGTCACTCAAAGTGCGGAGTTGGGGACCTCGGGAGAGAAGGTTGGTGAGGGTCATACTTGGTGAGTAACGGGTATGACTACCATCTAAGGAGAAGTGAAGCACTGCCTTGTGACCGGGGAATGTGTGACCTTCGGACCAAGTGACCACAATGGGATCAACCATCCTAAATGTGAAGTATAATCCCTTGAAACGCCCCAATGTCTTTGGGCCACGCCTTGGGTTTATATGGATCATGGACGGATTATCAGTATGCCTATGACCGAAACGAATGTTAACAACAGTTATGACCTAACCGAATAACCTCACCCCTTTGTTATTTTTGATCTTGTTAATTTCTTGTGCAGAGTATACAGATTGAGACCTGTAACACCTCAGTTTGTCGTTGGAGAACAAAGTGGTTCCTCACTCCCTGCGGGATTCGACCCTACACTTGCCACTAAGACTGAGTTCTTGTTGTGGGACGTAGGAGCGTTTATTGTCTGTACTGGGCATACACAAGTATTTTGCCCGCACCGCACGACGGGTGTGTGTCAGATACCAGCGGAGGCTAGACTGGAGTCATATCACATCACTACCTACGACACAGAGCAAAATTCCAAACTCCGAAGAACAGAGCTCGATCTCGTTGAAGCACAGAGGGACGAAGCTCAAGTCAGAGCAGCGAAGTACAAGAGCATTATCAAAGCGGAATACGACAAGAGGGTCAGAGCAAGGAAGCTAGCCAAGGGCGATCTAGTCCTCAAGAGAGCCGACGCAATGAAGCCAGTGGGCAAATTCGAACCTAATTGGGAGGGTCCCTTCATCATCACCGAGGTCCTGGGCGGCGGAGCATACACTTTGTCGGACCCAAACGGCAGAGCTCTCCCCAGGCCGTGGAACATCAATACTTTGAAAAAGTTCTATGTGTAATGTTTCTTAGATGACACGACAAATTGTAGACCGAATACTCTTTTTCCCCACAGGGGTTTTAACGAGGTTCGGGGCCATGATATCAATAAAATCGGATACGTGGTTTTAGGGAATTCCCTGGTGTTGACTCATTTATTTCACTTTTCAAATTGCATATTCTACTTAACATGTTCATGCAGAGCATTGCACGTCACCAGAGGGGGGAGTAGGGTGTATACCCATAGCCCACAATTTACAAATTCAAAATTGTTGCTTAGCAAGTCAAGGGGAAACAAAGGCAAAATTGCTGCTTAGCAAGTCAAGGGGAAACAAAAGCAAAATTGCTGCTTAGCAAGTCAAGGGGAAACAAAGGCAAAATTGCTTCTCAGCAAGTCAAGGGAAAATCAAACATCAAGGGCAGATCAGAGAAATCATTTGAACCGTAAGCCACGAAAGTTGGTTGCACCCCTAGGGTCTTCCATGCTACGTGCAGGGGGTTACTATTGAACCGTAAGCCACGAAAGTTGGTTGCACCCCTAGGGTCTTCCATGCTCCGTGCAGGGGGTTACTATTGAATCGTAAGCCACGAAAGTTGGTTGCACCCCCAGGGTCTTCCATGCTCCGTGCAGGGGGTTACTATTGAACCGTAAGCCACGAAAGTTGGTTGCACCCCTAGGGTCTTCCATGCTCCGTGCAGGGGGTTACTATTGAACCGTAAGCCACAAAAGTTGGTTGCACCCCCAGGGTCTTCCATGCTCCGTGCAGGGGGTTACTATTGAACCGTAAGCCACAAAAGTTGGTTGCACCCCCCGGGTCTTCCATGCTCCGTGCAGGGTGTTACTGTTGAATCGTAAGCCGCGAAAGTTGGTTGCACCCCCAGGGTCTTCCATGCTCCGCGCAGAGGGTTACTATCTAATCGTAAGCCGCGAAAGTTGGTTGCACCCTCCGGGTTTTCCATGCTCCGCGCAGAGTGTTTTAAAGGGAAGCAGTGAAGGGAAGCAACAAAAGAAAGCAGCAAAGAAAGCAGTAAAGGGAGCAGCGAAGGAATGGTCCAGAAGGAAAAAGTCAGAGAAGTCCTCAAAGCAGGAGTCAGAGAAATCCTCAAAGCAGGAATCAGAGAAATCCGCCAGGCAGGAGTCAGAGAAATCCTCTAGGCAAGAGTCAGAGAAATCCCGGAGGGAGGAGTCAGAGAAACACCCAGATGGCGGAAATCGAGCAACCACAAAGGGCCGAACCAGAGACGCTCCCGAAAGGGGAAATCAGAATAATCACTCAGAAGGATCATTCAGAAACATCAAACGGAAAGCATAGCCAGGGAAGCTGCTTAAAGGAAAGTCAACCAGAGGACGAACACTTCAACAAAAAATAAGAATTCTACCCTATTCAACAAAAACATACATCACAGCTCAAGATCCTGGAATGCAAGCTCGCATCAACCACAACAAACAACAAGCAACAAAACAACATAAAGGACGAAGGAATGCAGAACCAGCATTGAAATTAAAAAGAAGAGAAGAGTTATGAATAAATTTCATTCATGACGCCAACATGGCCGGATTGTACATCGAGATCAAAACAGATACAAGTATTTACAAACTAAAAATTACAAAAACTTAGTTAAAGATAAAAAGAAGGGACAGTAGGGCATTCAGGAGGGAGGAGCAGGGACAGCAGATTCAGAGGCAGGAGTAGAGGAGTCTGGAGCAGGGACGGCAGAGACCGGGGCAGGGACAGAGGAGACCGGCGCCGGGACAGCAGCTGCAGGGGCCTGGCTAGAGGACCCTCCTGCCTCAAGCACCGACAACGTGCCAGTATCCTTCACCTCGGGAAGACGCATTTCCACGTCCAGCAGCTTCAAAGCTTATTGCACATATGTTGTTTCATCTCTGTACAGGGCAAAAAGATGATCCACCGCGGAGGAGAAAGAAGCAGGATCCTCGAAGGCTGAGGCTTGGAAACCGGAGGGCAGAGGAGGCTCCAGGCTGTACTGCGAAAACCCCAGAGTGCTGTCACCAGCTGAACCCCGCAGCTAATTCACGAAGTTCACCAGGGAGGCGCAGAAGAGAGGCTTGTATACCGGAGCAGCAGGCACCGATGTAGAGCCGACGCCAAAAGCGAAGTAGGGAAGGGCCCTCTCCAAAACCGGGTACCACCACTCCGGCTTCTTGGGGGAATCAGCATTGATCCCCAGCAGCTGGTTCAAGTCCTCGTCCTTGATGTTCTCCATCAAGGCCGTCATGTCCAGAGCCGCGATCTGCTCTGCGAACATGTCCGCCATCTCCAACGCCTTGATCGCGGATTGCTTTATCACGTAGGCGAAAATGGAGGCAAAGCCCTCCAAGTAATCCGGAGTCCGCTGGAAGGCTTCCAATGTACCCTCCAGCATCATACCCAGGAAATGTTGGCCCTGGGGAGACAGAAAGAACTCCAGGCTCTGGTCCCGGGCCCCCAGAACGTAACCACAGTTCTGGGCACCAACACAGGCCCTCCTCCAGCCACGCTTGGCTTCCTTATATTCCTCATCATATTTCGCCCTGAGGCGGAGGATGCTGTCGTGACCTTCTTTCTTAACCCTCTGCAGCTCAGAGGCTAGAGGGGCCTTCTCCACCTCCGCCTGTGCCAGTTTGGCCTGCGGCTCAGCCACATCTGCCTCGGCTTTGCTGAGTGAAGGAATATTAAACTGAATTAATACTCGATTTGCCCCGAAGATCGTTTCTTGGAATATTATTAATTTATCATACAACGATTAATCCTAACATGCTCCTATGTATTTAAGTGCTGCACGTTGGAGTTCAGAAATACCTGAAGAATTCATAAGAATTCGTCAAACTCGTCGCTGAACAGACCAGTCAGCTTCAAGCCTTCGTTTGAAGCCTCAAACGTCCTCAAATCGTATTCTTCCCATAAATACGACTTCTTCGTCTTTGAGAGAGCTTTCCGTGGCCGCCTGTTTCGCCTCAATCGGACTTCTGTGGAAGAAGTTATACCGGTTTTACCGAAACTGTCAGAACTTGATTTCCTGCGAAAAAACTGACTCCAGCTCTGATCTTCTGAACTGTATCCCGCTCAGCTTTCACCGTTGGATGGACAACGTTCTATGAAAGTCCCAGGAGAGAAAAACAGCTATGCACGATTGGCGCTTCTCACTACTCTCAAGAAAACCCTAATTTTATCTGTGTAGTTTTCCTGAGAGCTGACAGCTATATTTATAATAGGGTTAAGTATCAGATCAGCCCCTAACGTAGAAGCCCTTATGGCATTGAGCCCCTTATGGCAAGGGGTGTGTCAAATAAACCCCTATCGTAATTAATTTTGAACAAATACACCCTTAGACCTAACGTCCACTTAACACCGTGAACTATTTAATTTTTTTAATTTTTTCTATTTCTCTCTCACGCGCTCTCTCTCTCACGCTCTGCTCTCTCTCACCTCTCACTCTTCTCACTCCTCACGATCTCTCTCACGCTCTGCTCGCCGGACGAGATGGAGGGAGACGGCGGCGTCGCTGGATCTGGAGAACAGACGGCGCCGCTGCTCTTGTGTAGAGATGACGAAGGCAGCCGCTGCTACCGGCCAGGGCTGGGAGAGCAGGGGGAGCGAGATGGAGGGAGGCGGCAGCGTCGCCGGATCTGGAGAACGGACAGCGGCGCTGCTCTCGTGCGGAGATGACGAAGGCAGCAACTGCTGCCGGGCCGGGACAAGTGGGACCCACCAAAAAAAGAAAAATAAAAAAATAATAATAAGTAAACGGCTGTTAACTCACCGTTAGGGCTAAGGGTGATTTTGTTCGATTTTAATTACCATAGGGTCTTATTTGACACACCCCTTGCCATAAGGGGCCCAATGCCATAAGGGCTTCTACGTTAGGGGCTAATCTGATACTTAACCCTTTATAATAAAATAAATACGTGTGAGGCGCCTGATCTCTGTGCTAGGCGTTTTCTTCTCCATCTTGGGCTAGGAGACAGTGGGCCAGTCCAGGGACCAGATACAAGGAATAAAGATGGGCCTCAAATAAATTAATTTATCTATGGTCAGCCCAAACCATAATTAATTTATAAATATCAGTTCATTCCACTAGAGAACCGATATTGACTTACCCCTTTATTGTCGGCATTTGATTCGGGGCTTGTATTTAGACTTATTAAATCCTCGTATTTAAAATATCCGACATCCATTAATTAATTAGAGCTCTGACAGCTTAAATTAATTAATCTCTTTGTAATCCTTAAGCAGTACCACTCAAAACTTATTATTGCGCCTGAACTTAATCAACCTGCAGGGTTTAGCACAATAAACATTATTGAGCTCCTTAAGGGGATGTCATTATCCTATACCGGATACGAGTACTAATACAGATAATCAGATATCATATATTAACCGCTATCACCCAAGATACAGAGTACTCAAGTTACTATATAACTCTCGCTCATAGTAAGTCAAAGTGATAAAGGAATCAACATATATATCTGACATCTTATTAGTATTAAGATCTTATAAGTCACCGAGATCTTTAATTCTTCACTTAAGTCAGATAGAAGAATATATCTCACTGTGGTCCTATCAATACGTAATTACGTACCAGTATAGATAAGTAGTCAAGACAAACTACTTCCATCTATACCGCAGCCTAAACCAATAACTTACCCTAGAGTTATTTCGGTTGTGATTATATTATATCTCTTAAGGTTATTCCAATTATATGGTCTTCTGTGATCTACAACACACCATATAATCTACTTATATAGAGATAAAGAACATACATATGCAATCATGAACACAATCAGATAGGAGATTAGATAGTGAACTTAGGAAACATTGTATACAAGCATAAAACGTTCTTGCTTTCAGTATACAAATCCAACAATCTCCCACTTATACTAAAGCAAACTTTTAGTATACAATGCGTCTATTTACCAATCACCTAACACTTCTCCCACTTATACTTAAAGTTTCCTAAGTGGGTGGCATCAATCGCATTCCCATCTTTCAATGACCATTTGCGATAAGCCTTTTGTGAAAAGATTAGTAGGTTTCTCCAATATGTGAGAATTTATTCTATGAGCACAAAAACCTCGATTTACGAATAATCGTATAACTTGGTACTTACTCTCCATGTGTTTAATCCCTTGTGGTTCTTGGATTCCTTAGAGTTCGCAACTGCACTTGAGGTATCACGAAGGTGATGCTCTCACGCAAACTAGGAATTACCCTTAGATCCTGGAGGTAGTGGTCAAACCAAAAGGTTTTACCTCCCAAGGAAAACACATAGCTCGAGGTAATTATTCTTTGTTCCGGTCACCCTGGAAATCCGAAATCGTATAATCCAAAAAGGAACTAAACTGTCTAACTGGTAAACTATCCTTATCCTCTAGTCATGGACTTGAGAATATAATTTACCACAGTTCAGTGTCCTTAACTAAGACTATACTGATATCTTACAACCATGCTAACTGCATAGCAAATATAAGACCTCGTACATAGTAATCCATACATGAAGCTATCTACTGCGGAAACGTAGAATACTACCTTCATTTCCTCAACCTTAATAGGCATCTTAAGACATAGTCTTTAGATAAAGGAACGCCATATCTAAAAGGTAACAATACTTTCTTGGTGGTATTCATACTACAACGAGTATTCTCAGTATCAATGTAAGACACTCGAGATAAGCCCAACATCTTTTTCTAGTGATCCCTTATAACCTTGATCACAAAGATGTATACTGTACCTCCTTAGTCTTTCATCTGAGACTGTTCGGATAACCGGCCATTACTTTATGTCTTGACAATAGCTCCATATTGTCGCCAATTAGGAGGATATTATCTACATAAAATGCAAGATAAAACACATCACCGATGACACGAGAGCGATTGACACGAGATGCTTCTCTCCCTCCCTCACGTAACCTTCAGGTTGTTGCACATGGATGTCCTTACCTTTTTCAAGGTAATATATATGATATCCATTTGTCAAACCTCGATGGTTTAAGTGAGCTGCTATGGGAAAAAAAATGGTCCGAATGTTCTGAGCATGGCACTGGCGAAAATATCATCATAACCTATACCCTTACGCTGGGCATAACCTTTCGCCACTAGTCTAGCTTCGAAAGCTACGACCTTGCTCATTCGGGCCTGTCTTTATCTTGTATACTCACTTACAACCTAAGGCTTTACTACCTCCTAGTAGCAAGATTTTCTAGTATACACCCATATTCTTAATGGATTGCTCCATTGAGGTGTGCCAAGAATCTACATTCTCGTCTCCCACTAATTCCAAGTAGATATCTGGGTCGATTCTCTTATATTCACTACCAGGGAGTGAATCCAAAGATTCTCCCAAGAACATAAATCGATCGGGTTGTCCCACAACCCTCCCACTACAATGGATCTGTGGTGGCACATGTGTGTCAACAGTGCGTGCAGTGTCTTGTGGTACAAAACTCTTGCACACTTGGCTTGGGTGATGGAATCGCCTGTCTCATGTCTTCAATTTCTTGAAGCACACTATCTGACTTGGATTAGTGATTATTCCCATAGTCCACTTCTAAGAATCGTGTGTCATTGCTAATAACCACCTTCTGATTCTTTAGGACTAATTGCAAAGATACATTACTCATCATCGAACATATTTTTCCAAGAGTGACCTATTTCTTCTCTCCACCACACCATCTTATATAGGGATTACACGGTGTAGTAAACTGGGTTGGAATCCCAAACACTGACAATGAATCAGAAAAGATCATTCCTAACACATTATTGGCCCTTTATCCCCTTTGCCATGAATGACCCGGTCTCCATCTTTTCCTCTATACAGGATTCGCAGGTTCCAAATGGTACAACCTGGATTAAATCCAATGTACTATTTAGACACGAGCCTTTGGATCCTGTTAAGATAGATGTGACCTAATCTAGGGTATCAATATATGTGTAAGATCCTCATGAGAGATTAGCCTTAACTTTTCTCTTTCTTTTGTTCGATGATGTAAATGCAATATAAAGGTATTTTGTAGACAAGTTATAGTATGAAGAGAGATGTTCAAAATACCAGAATAGACAACTTTGTCATTTCTTATGATAGAAACACCACTATCAAAAATGACATAAGATCCATCTATTCAAAATTTTGGAACATGATAAGGAACTCTCAAAAACTAAACTATGTCTTTAGAACTTAAATACAAGGCTTCAATTGCAACAATTGCGACTCTAGTCGCGTTGCCTATGAAGACAATCATCTCATCACTTCTCAGCTTCTTTGTCAGCTTAAAAAGCCATGCAAGGTGTAACAATCATTATCGGTTTCTCTCGTTATCCACTACTCACAACTGAGTAGAAAATGAGCTGATATGTCTCAGTTACTATAGCAAGTGAAGTACCTTAACCCTTTGCCTTGAGTATTGAAAGAAAAAATCTTCAATACTCAATCTTATAACACCACTACTCCCACTATTTCCCTTGTCTTTCTTGCCCCTTGGACCCTTCTTCTTCCCGTCATTCGACGAAGAAGATGGCTCTCCTTTGGCAATAACAAGTGCTTGCACATCTCTTTCCCACAACTTCCTTAGCCGTAACTAGAGCATTCAACAACTCAAAAAGAGTATTATCTTCCTTGCTCATAACAGCGTTGAGGCGGAAGTTCTTAATTAAAAGACTTGGGAAGAGAGTTCAGGATAATATCGACTTTTACCTCACCGTCGATACTCCCACTAAGCAAGTCAAGTCCGTCAAGAATTGCATGACATGCTCGTGCACTGAGCTGTGCTCACTCATAAAAATAATAAGATTACTCTCATCAAATTTAAATGAGCAGCTCAGTCCGACTCTCCGAACACTTTCTTGAGATTCAGCATGATGCTAATAGCATCGTCCATGCCCTGATGTTGGAACTACAAGGTTTGTGACATTATACTCATAATATAGCATATAGCCACATTATTCGTCTTATGCCACCATTTATGTAATTCCTTTTTCTCATCAGTTGACTATTGTTCGGACCATAAGAACGTGGAGTAGTAAGCAGCATAAAAATTGTGTTAGTTTGTGATAAAGATAAAAAAAAAATCCAAAATTGCGTTTCCATTTTATATAAGTGGACCGGTTAAAAGACTTTGTGCAAGAATAAAGAAACAGGAGACATAGACATATCTGAAAGTAAACAAATTAAACATGTAAGAACATGAACGCATATAGTTCGTAACAATAATATTGTAACCTTTTGATAAAACAATATTAGTGAAACCTCCAACGGCTTAAAGAATTCCATATGTAAGCCACGTGGGGTGGACAGTTACACACGAACTCCTCAACCAGACTATTCACCTAGTCATTTAATTTCCATGTCAACTTAACCTTTTGACAAAAGAAATTAATAGTTGGCACCTTGACTAGACCATATCATCATCAACAAGGGACTCCTTGGGGAGTTGTACATTGTACTTGATATGATATCTAAGCAATGACCACATTTTAACCTTGAAAATTAAATTCTCGAAATTGACATACTCACTCGGACCATGCCGCTTTCAATTTAATTTTCTTGGTTATCTTATTTAATACCATTCTCCAAAGTACTTGTGAAAATTACACAAGTAAGCCACGTGGGGTGGACCGTTACTGCATAACTCCCACTACTTTAATGGTTTAAATATTTTTTATAGAAACCTCTTCTGACAAACTTATGAGAAACAAATACGAAGTAAGCCACGTGGGGTGGACCGTTACTCATATTGCTAAACACTTTGTCTAGAGACCGCTTGTGGAAATCTAAATAATTTTTAATCATCCATAAAATTATTAAGCTTAGACTTTTTTCTTTCAAAAGGTTTGATCATGCTCAACACATAATCCTAAACATGCTCATCTAGAACGCAACATGTAAAACATGCTAACAGAATTCTAAAACATGCTTAAGAAAATGATAAACCTAGCATGCTTGTCTAAGCGCAGTTAATAAACACATATTAACAAGCAGAGACAATAACAACATGCAAAGAGCATAAAGGATTAACACCACGACATGCAAAGAACAGAATTAAAGAATTAAATTCTTCGTGACCCATTCGTGGAACCCCAACATTTCTAATCTATTACAAAGAACAGAAAAGAAATAAAAATTCAAAAACGTAAACTCGGCCCGAAAAGCTTCAAACAGGTCCGTCTTTGAAAAAAAAAGGGTTTGGGCCCCCTAGGGTTTGGAAAACTCGGCCACCTAGGGTTTGGAAACCCTAGGCGCCGCCGCCTCCCTTGGCAGCCGCCCCTCCACCGCGCAGCAGCCACCCGGCGTTGCAACAGCGCCTCGGCGCTCAAGGCAGCCCGGCGCTGGCAGCAGCCTCCTCGGCGAGCAGCAGCGGCAGTCGGCAGCGCTCGGCTCCTCCAGCAGTAGCAGCAGCCCTCGGTGCCTCCAGCAACAGCAGCGCACGTCCAGCAGCAGCAGCGCACGGCGACAGCAGCGGCAGCGTGTCGCCCGCTGGGCGCGCAGCGCGCACGCGCGGCCCAGGGCGCGCACCGCCCCTGCCGGCTGCCTCCTCCGTCTCGCCCAGCCACAGCGCGCAGCAGCTCGTGCAGCCTCGGCAGCAGCGGCCGCGCGACGCCTGCTGGGCGCGCACAGCCCCTGCTCGTCGCCTGTCCACCCTCGCCCAACCTTGCTCGACCAGCCTCGGCAGCACACGGCGCACACCAGAGGCCACAGCAGCGACGGCCAAGCATCGCCCGACCGGGTGCGCAGCGCACAGCGCGCGCGCGCGCAACCCTCAGCGTGCACAGCCCCCGCCTCGCCCTGGTCTGTCTCGCCTCTCACACGGCATCTGGTAAGTCACGGCAGCCGTAGGCGCGCGCGCAGCAGCGCACGGGCACGCGCGCAGCGCCGCCCGGCGTGCCTACGGTGCACGCCGTCTCCCGGCGCAAACTTACCTCCGTCGATCTTAACTCCAATCCGTCCTTCGTTATTCCGGTCTGATCGTCGTCGTCTTCGTCTCGTTTTCCATAATTATAGATTACAACCGAAAAACAAAACAATTGAAATTCTAATCTAACCACGGATTTTCTCGTGGTGGAAAAACGATTACAACGTCAAAACGACGTATTCCACGAATCAACAGACCACGAAGAACAACAGTAGTAAAAACAACGCACATTATTAATCGTACATAAATTAATAATAGAGCCAAGAAATTAATCTTGCGCTCTGATACCAATTGAAGGAATATTAAACTGAATTAATACACGATTTGCCCCGAAGATCGTTTCTTGGAATATTATTAATTTATCATACAACGATTAATCCTAACATGCTCCTATGTATTTAAGTGCTGCACGTTGGAGTTCAGAAATACCTGAAGAATTCATAAGAATTCGTCAAACTCGTCGCTGAACAGACCAGTCAGATTCAAGCCTTCGTTTGAAGCCTCAAACGTCCTCAAATTGTATTCTTCCCAGAAATACGACTTCTTCGTCTTCGAGAGAGCTTTCCGTGGCTACCTGTTTCGCCTCAATCGGACTTCTGTGGAAGAAGTTATGCTGGTTTTACTGAAACTGTCAGAACTTGATTTCCTGCGAAAAAACTGACTCCAGCTCTGATCTTCTGAACTGTATCCCGCTCAGCTTTCACCGTTGGATGGACAACGTTCTATGAAAGTCCCAGGAGAGAAAAACAGCTATGCACGATTGGCACTTCTCACTACTCTCAAGAAAACCCTAATTTTATCTGACAGCTGTATTTATAATAAAATAAATACGTGTGAGGCGCCTGATCTCTGTGCTAGGCGTTTTCTTCTCCATCTTGGGCTAGGAGACAGTGGGCCAGTCCAGGGACCAGATACAAGGAATAAAGATGGGCCTCAAATAAATTAATTTATCTATGGTCAGCCCAGACCATAATTAATTTATAAATATCAGTTCATTCCACTAGAGAACCGATATTGACTTACCCCTTTATTGTCGGCATTTGATTCGGGGCTTGTATTTAGACTTATTAAACCCTCGTATTTAAAATATCCGACATCCATTAATTAATTAGAGCTCTGATAGCTTAAATTAATTAATCTCTTTGTAATCCTTAAGCAGTACCACTCAAAACTTATTATTGCGCCTGAACTTAATCAACCTGCAGGGTTTAGCACAATAAACATTATTGAGCTCCTTAAGGGGATGTCATTATCCTGTACCGGATACGAGTACTAATACAGATAATCAGTTATCATATATTAACCGCTATCACCCAAGATACAGAGTACTCAAGTTACTATATAACTCTCGCTCATAGTAAGTCAAAGTTATAAAGGAATCAACATATATATCTGACATCTTATTAGTATTAAGATCTTATAAGTCACCGAGATCTTTAATTCTTCACTTAAGTCAGATAGAAGAATATATCTCACTGTGGTCCTATCAATACGTAATGACGTACCAGTATAGATAAGTAGTCAAGACAAACTACTTCCATCTATACCGCAGCCTAAACCAATAACTTGTCCTAGAGTTATTTCGGCTGTGATTATATTATATCTCTTAAGGTTATTCCAATTATATGGTCTTCTGTGATCTACAACACACCATATAATCTACTTATATAGAGATAAAGAACATACATATGCAATCATGAACACAATCAGATAGGAGATTAGATAGTGAACTTAGGAAACATTGTATACAAGCATAAAACGTTCTTGCTTTCAGTATACAAATTCAACACTGAGTTGCTCCACGGTACCGGCGACGTCGTCGTCACGTTGCGCCGTCCGTTGCTTCTCTGCTTCCAAATCATTCTCCAGTGCACCATAGTCATCGATGCACTGGATCACCTCCCCGACTTGGGACTCCAGCTGCAAAGAAAGGAAGGGAAAATGTCAGGGCAGAGAAATCAAAATGTCAGGGCAGAAATGTTAGGGCAAAGAAATCAATATGTCAGGGTAGAGAAATTAAGAGGTTAGTAATAAAATCATTTAAACATGATTAATGATGCAGGGTACCTGAAGCACCAAGCGGCTGAGTGAATTAGCCAACGCAGACTTCTTGATCTTCTGCGTGGCTTCCCTATTTTGGGATGGATGTGGGAGAGCAAGGTGCGGACAAAATCACGCCCCTTCAGAGACGAGATCGGCCTGGAACCCGAGGCCTCTGACCCCCCCGCAGGTAAGGCCAATACCTTGCCCCCTTCAGCATCCACGGAGGTCACCTCCGTTTCACCTGCCGACCCAGCCTCGGGGTCCACAAACTTGCTGCCCTTTAGGAGGCTTTCCTTGCGTCGTTTCTCTGCAATGGCCAGAGTGGCAGCCTTCCTCTTCCTTTGGACTAGGCGGGAGTCGGGAGTAGGAATAGTGTGGAGCACTTGAGAGAGGGGCACATCGTCTTCAACATCCACCACTTGAATGGCGAACTTCCCTCTGCTCTGGCCAGAACCAGAGCCCCCTGCCCTCTGGCTGTCCGGGCTGAACATGGCTAGCACCTCCATGTCCTTCCCCTTACCAGGGGGGAAGTGCTGCATCGGGGTGGTCTCCTCAGGAACAACTGGTATCATCTGGGAGATATCCACCCCAGGATCCTCGGGCTGCCCAGAGTCCTGTCCCTTCTCGCCAGAGGGACGATCGACTGAAAGATCAGCTCTACATTTGCTTCTCCACGACATCCCTGCAAATAGATAAGACTCTATCAACAAAAGCCAGGTAATGTGTAAATTTCACATATATGCTAACACTTATTTTACCTATAGATCCAGGAGGATACAAGGGAAACAGGCCGGTGGCAGCTAGGGCCGAGTTATCCTCGGTTAGCTTCTTACAGGGGAAGGAAGCATCTTCATTGAGGGAGTTAAGGAAGTTGAGTACATTTAGATCAAAATCGAAGGGCTTTCCGAGAGCAGGAGGCTTATACGCAGTTCGGGATTCATGCCACCGCAGCTCTTGGGCATCATACTGGCGCCAGGAGCCTTGGTTGGTCTTCACATAACAATAACGGGATATGAATCCCTTGTCATGAGAGTTGAGGGAGTTGAGGAAGGTAGTGGGGTAGGTTTTGCGGGTGGCAAAACTATATAAGGGGTGACCCTGCCACCTAATTATTTTGGGTCTGAAGAAATAATCGGGAGGTGTCTTGGACACCATGGGCCGTGCAAAGAATATGAAATGCAAATAACCTCCGAAGAGCGGAGGGGGCCACTTGGAAGAAGGGGATGTGGAAGTGATTGCAGACTTGCACTAGGAGGGGAGGAGGTGGAAGCCTAAGGCCAGCATCCACCTGGGCTTGGAATAGGGGGATTTTATTCATGTGGAGCTTGGTAAAGGGCTCCGAAGCCTTAGAATAAGGCTCGAAGGTCAGGCCCTCCGGGCGCTTACATCTATCAAACATTTTCTGCATCACCGCCATACCCAGGCGGGATGGAGGAATGGTCTTGGGTGATTTGGGAGCGGAAGCAGGAGGCTCAGACGATGCTGGGGAACCCGGGGGAGAATTAAGGTTAGAAGGAGGGGGAGAGTTAACCGGAGAAGCTACAGGAGAGGGAGAATGGGAATGAGAAAAATCAGGCTGGGCAACGGAGGTAGAGGCCATGATCGAAAGAAAAAAAAACTTAAAGAAGAAAAAGCTAGGGTTTTCACGCTCAATCAGAGCACCAACAAATTCCCAGAAAATATTCTATACTAAACACAAGTATCGGGAGAGGAGGATACTCGATTTACCTAAACCAAATACTTGTAAAAGTTGACAGAGGGGTCTGGAGGAGGAAGGTCACAGTGTACTCGCCGGAACAGGAGGAGGGGAATCGCCGGAAATCGGGAGAGAATCGCGAAGAAGTAAAGTGGAAGAAGATGAATAGTGAGGATTTGAATCGCCTAAGTATAACATACGCGGGCAACTACCAACACACGGGATGAACGACACGTGGCATTAGAGAAATAATCAACGGCCGAGAATTTCTACGGAGAGACGAAAGGACGTGAAGGGTAAAAAGTAACCTCGAAATACGGGAAAGTACGCTGTGAAGGGACGGGCAGTTAATGCGAATGACGTCAACCACGCGGGTGATTACTCTGACTAGGTTACTCTGCTCCAGAGCGAACTAGTGAGACCAGAGGGCGGAGTAGCTGATGAGGAGTAATATATGCAGAACAGAGGAATCGTCTTTATCAGAGGAACGGACCTCACCAGAGGATAGGATATGTCGGGGAAATCATTCCCGATCAGAGAAATGGCTCTTACCAGAGAAATGGCTCTTGCCAGAGAAATGGCCCTTGCCAGAGAAGTCACCTACGCCAGAGAAGCCGTTTATGCCAGAGGAGTCGCTGAAGAGCGGAGGATTCGCCCGCCTCGGGGGCAAAATTACCACTATGACCTTGACCACGCAGGAAGCATGCTTCGAAAGTGAAATTACTGTTTTACCCCTAGCATGTAATCTATAAATAGTCGCATGAACGTACCTTGTAACCTTACGCTTTCAATACTTTTACTATTGCAATTATATTCTCTCGTGCTCTCAGCAATTTAGCAAGCTCCTTTCACTTTTCCGATCAATCTCTAGGTAAAATCCATAATTCATCGATAATTCACCAAACAAACGTTCGTCGTTCATTTATGCTTTTGAATCAGAACTCTAGCTAAGAACCGCACGCATACATTGTATATTTATATATTGTGATTAAGGGCTAAGATTACATATTTACATACTTTGAGCTTGAATCTTCCCTTGCTTTCGATCTTGCTGTGTCGATCTGTGAGTATGGAGTCAGGTCAGTAGTTGTTGGCAGAGAGAGTTGAGAGATAAAGGGAGACAAGGCATGGTGGCGGTGCCGCTGCTGTCCGGCCAAGGGTGGAGGTCGTAGAGGAAAGAAGGGGTGTGCTGTGTTATTGGCGGTGGTAGCTTTCATTGCTTCCCGGTCTAAAGAGGGGAAACGGTGCAGGTGTCGTCGATCTGAGAGGAGAGGGGCCGGGAGAGGTCTGGTGGTGGTGGCTGGTCGGCTTGTGATGGCTGAGGAAGAGAGAGCGACGACGTCTTTCGTCGATTCGCGTCTGTGGGTGTTGGTGCGCCATTTGTGTAGTGCGACAAAAAAGATGAGAGAGGAGTGACCGACAGCGGTCGCCTCTACCGGAGAAGAGAGAGAGCTTGAGCAGATTTGTGTCCTTGTGATTGTGTGCGTAAGTGTTGAGGGAGGAAGAGAATGGTAGTTAGGGTTGAGGCTGATAGGCTGTTGCGCTAAGTGGGTTTGGGCTATTGACTTATTTACTAAGCGGGGCCTCCTTATTTTATTAAGGGTGATTATATTCATAGTCTCTATTTTACCCACTATATCCCCCATATTTTTTTTAATTTATCAACATTATTAAAATGCGATTTTATTAAAAAAAGAAAAGAAAAAAACCTAAAAACCCTTGAAAGCACAAGAGAGCAGACTAAGGGCCGAGCCTCATTAAAACCTTTTCACGGAAAACCCAGTGGGAAAAACCGAGAAAAAGAAAAAAGAGTACCCGTCTAAAAGACGAAAGCAAAAGAGCCACTATATCCCCATATTTAAATAATAATAATAAATAATTACAATTTTACTATTTAACCTGTAGCTCATAGCCTCCAAATTAAAATAATTCATTTTATAATTAAATTAAATCCCAATTTTTATTATAGTCCCCAATTTATCATCTTCATCTTTCTTTCTTTTTTTACGTATCACCATTGATCCATTACCAAACAATCGTGATGTAGAAACAGAGATAAGATCCAAGGTCAAATTTAAAGTGAAGAATGCAATTTTTTTTATGAATTCATGCCTGCAATTGACAAAATGAATGCAAAACCCGCTATTGCATTGCTTTTTGTTGAGTTTGAAATCCTTGTTCTGCAATTGCCTTTTGGTTTAAAATCTTTAATCTTCATATTTGCATCTTCTCCATACTTATCTCTCAAAAATGTAAGTTTCATAAGTTATCCAAAATCCATCTTCAATTTAACAAATCTGTATCACCATGATTTATTTTTTTTCAATTCCGTTTTTGATGTTCCCTCCAAGAATCAGCGGCCCGATTAATTAAATCGGTAGAGTAGGTTCGTTGAGAATGCAGAGGCCGTTTTTTGTAGCTTCATAACTCTGGATTCAATCGCATACCCATTAGTAAGGATCCATATAATTTCCACATGTTTTTCGCGGTGTTTGAAATATATTTGTAGACATTACTCCGTAAAAAAATTAAAAATGATTTGCAGCATATTCAAGGAGTGAATTGAAGTGCAACCCGGGACTTGAAGAAGTCTCTAATTTCTGCAGCGACAGACAATCTCATATACGATGGTTGGAGGCTATAAAGTTTGAAATTTAATTTAGCTATAACTAATCGCTTTTAATTATAAGTTATAAATTATAGGATAAATTAGTAAATTCATAATTATTTTTTATTATTATTTTAAATAAATGGCTATATTGAGTAAAATGGGGGCTATGAGCCTATGAATAAAATCACCCTTTTATTAATTCAAGATTGGGCCTTTGCTATTTTTATGAGCTGGACTATTATTTTAGGGGTAATAGCCGTTAAATCCTATAACTATTTTCATTTTCGCGTTTTGCATCATTTTCAAAAATTCTGCTTCAGTATATCTCAACTAATTAAGGAGTCGCGATTTGCATCATGCGAAGTTTTCCGGCAAAATTAAAGATGACTTGGCAGCCGGACTAATCTACGTGGCATAGAATTCCGACAGGCGAAATTACGTTTATTTAATTTTATTAATATCTAAACGTCGTCGTTTTTGTTCTTCTTAGAATTAACAACCCTAATCGTATAACTAGAGTTTATTTTGGATTGAATCTCATAATTTTCGAGCTAAAATTAGGGTTCATAAAATTGGGTGAAATGGTGAATTCATCGTCCTCCTCGCAATCCAGCTAAAATGGCGAATTCCTTTGGATTTGGGACAGCAGAGGTGGCTGCTACCCGTTCCGATGAGAGAGCGAGGGAGATAGAGGCGGTGGAAGGCGGCTGGGTGGCGATGACAGTGAGCCTGGGGGCTGATGCTGTTGTCGCCGGATGTGAGTGAGCGGCGGCAGCCGTTGGCCGTTGTCATATGATAGGAAAGGAAAGGGATTCCAGAGAGATTTTGGGCTGAGATTAAGAGGGGAAGGGTTTCTGAAATTTGGGGAAATTAGGGTGGAGGGTCTGAGAAGAAATAGAAACGGCGAAAGGGGCGGCCCGGGCTAAGAAAGTAACGGTGGCGGCTGCTGGCGCTGGCTGTGCAGCAGGGTCGTGGCTGTGTAGCGCGGCGGATAATGGAGACAGAGAGAGAGGGAGCCGAGCGAGATGGAGAAATAGGGGGCAGGAGGCGCCGCGGAGTGGTTGCCAATGGCGGCCCTCGCTGGAGATGGAGGCGGCGAAGCAAGGGGAAGAGAGAGAGAAAGGGTTTCTGTGAGAGAGAGAGATCGAGAGTGAGAGAGGAGATAGAGAGGGTGAGACACGTCATTTAAAAAAAATTAACAACTAATTGCCATGTAGATGATAACCCTTGTCAGCAAATAAAATGCCACGTAGATTAATTTATGTTGCCGAAAAACTTCGCCGGATGCAAATCGCGACTCTTTAATTAGTTGTGATATACTGAGGCAAAATTTCTGTAAACGATGCAAAACGCGAAAACGAAAATAGTTATATGATTTAGCGGCTATTAACCCATTATTTTAAAATAATGATGGGCTTGGCTTTTATGTTATGTTTTGAGCGGCCTCTTTTAACTTAAATTGGACTGTCTTGATGTATTTAATTAAACTACTAATTAGTTTAGTTAATTATTTAAAGGATGATGCATAATAATATTATATTATTATTATGTGCATATTATAAGTAATTACTTATCATATGTTTAAGCATGACATTAAATTGCATTTACATTATGCAATAAAAGTATTTATGATTTAATTGGTTTTACATTAGGCTTTGTGTACCAAGGAGATTAGCACTGCTTTCCCAAGACAAGTTTCTATATTTATGATCTTCAAGCTTTGCCTATCCATGGTGGGCTTACCTTCCAAATGTATAACTGAGTTATTAAGCTCTAAATGTTTCATGAAATGCAAACTATTTATCCAATAAAATATTTTGTGCACTCTGTTACGTTTAACGCTCGCAATTCATGGATCAATCAAGCTTCTCTTATGACCTAACACGCTGTTTGAGAATTGTGTACACTTGTTAGTTATTTCGGTGGGTTGATATCCACCGGACACTAATTATCATGTAAGGCCTGCCTGGGTAGCATCCCGAGGTTAATTCAACTTATCTGAGTTACGTCCTCAAGGCAAGTATCATGGGAGTAAGTGATACGTTGGTGGCTAAAACGTCTGGTATCACGTCGAGTATCTAAACAGAGTGTGACAATGACACCAATGAAAGAAGTTATTTTGCATGCTTAGAAGTAATTTTACTTTAAAACCTTCTAAGTCATGTTTCAAATTATTTGATATATTATCTTTACGAAAATATGAAATGTTTCAGAAAATGCTTGCCCACTGAGTACATTAGTACTTAGCCTAAATACTTTCAAATGTTTTCAGGTTGACTGGCCGGTGCTGACGGGGCAGAGCTGAGGCTAGAGTTCAACTTCCTATTTAGACTTCCGTTGTGTCATTAGGTAATGTATTGTCTTTCGTTTTCCTAAACTTAAGACTTATATATCTATACTCTGAATGATTTCTTGTCCAGCTTCAACTTATGACTTTTAGTGTTATACTAATGAACGTTGGTTATAAGAAGCATGAAATTAAACTTGTGATCCAAAGGGGCGTAGCCCGACTTGTTATCCTATTGGTTGAATTTTAACAAGGTTTTTCCCTGTTTATTTCTATGAATTGGTCGCACCTCGATGGTATTTATTCATTCAAGAATTGAGGTGTGACAGAATGGTATCACAACATAAGTTTTCTTTCATGTCACTGATAACCATACATTTTTTATGTCGAGTCTAGAATAGTATCTCTAGATTTCTAGGAATGTCAGTAACCCTCAACTCGCCATCACACTGTCGCAATAAAGATACGATTTAAGAGTTTCAAAAGTTTTCAAATGTTTATGATGCAAAAATGTGTGCCTTGTGTTAATGATGTTATGTGAATATTTTTTGTGTCGTGTTTGGGACTACCCGAACCCATAACGACTCAATGAATGTTATGTCGTGTCTGGGACTACCCGAGCCCTTAACGAATCAATGTATGTATGGTCGAGTTAGATTCCTTGAATCTTTCCGGCATAAGCAAAATTTTTCATGAAAGGGGCATTTAATGTCCATATGACTCAACGTTTCAAAGGAAACAAATGTATGTATGTATGTATGTATGAATGTATGATAAAGCTTTATGTTATCATTTTACGTTCACTGCCTATATGATTAGAATGATAAGTTCTTGTACAAATAATTTCAGAACCACTCAAGAATATGCCTTAAGAATATTAGTCGTGATAGCACCGCTAGAACTTGAGGGCCACCCAAAAAGATATATTCAAGAACTATAACTTTGAAAAGAAAAGATGATAAGAACTCAAACTTGATGATTGACTCTATCTTATAAAAAAATAATCAAAATGATTATTTTAGGTTACTTTGATAGAAATACAACTATATAAATATTGTTATAGTTTTATTTTAGTACTCTATCTATAAATTTGAAACCAATGTTATCTTAAAATATAAAACTACAGCCATTGATCTAAAGTATCAAACAAAAATAATTTTACATAAATATGAGATGGAAGTGCACGTTCAAATCTATATAGAAACAAAATTCTTCAAACCTATAAACATTAACGTAAGACATAAATGAATGGTGTAGTAAGTATGATTATCAATCAACTACATATCTAAACACCGCGTATTATTACAACTTCGCTTGATAAATAAATAAAATATAAAAACTTTCATAAACAAAACATGAAAACCATGCATCATATTGCATATGTAACATACCAAATACTCCAATTTTAAATTGTCTGAGGCATTATATAATGAAAAATTATCTTTTGATGGCGTCGAGTCCTCAGCTGGCCATAACCAACGAATCAAGCTTCATATCTTCAGCAGCTTAACAAATCTTCTCTCTCGCATTCCCGAACAACTTTGTCACCACAATTATCTAATCTATTCGTCAAACACATTACCAGCCCACGAAGAAAAACATACTAAAGTAAATTGATCTCAAATTGCAATCGAGGGAATAGAATGAAAGAAAAAGGATATAAACAAACAATAAATCTATTTTTCTATGTATAAAACATTTATGTATTTCTATCCCCAACAGTGAAGCCTCGTCTCAATGTTTTTAAGCTAGTTTTTACCTACTTCCGCTCCTACACAGATAAATATGGTAATTCATAATACTTGTAATTTTATAACTATATTATAAAGTTTAGATTAATCATGTCAATTTTAAAAGTTGGGACAATAATATATACACGAAAAAATAGAGTCAAAAGCCACATGATAGAAAAAAGAGATACAATGCCTAGAGTGATGAATATGCAATAATTTTTTATACAATGTGTTATAAACATATTTTAATTCGTTAGTTTTTTTTGGGGGGGGGAGGTATTCGCTATTTTTTTATGCAAATTACCTCATCGTTTATATATTTTATAATAAATATATATTTAACCTTCTATATAGTGAAATAAACCTTCTATTATCTCCAAGCTTAAATTTATACTAATAACAATATTATATGTATAAATGGGTCAATTAATGTCAATAATTATGTGTAATTAAGTAATTGTAAATGGTGATTGATGACTTGATTGAGGCACCCAATCATCCTATCTTAAAATCACTAATCATCACATCTTAAAATCATTCAATTTTCGATTTAGACTATCAATGGAGATGCTTGATTTTCTCTATCATTTTACATATATATAGGAATTAAAGTATACGTTGTGCATTTTATTAATTGATTCATGTATTTAATATATATATATATATATATTAATAATATATTTATAATTGTGTATATATAGGTTTAATAGTCAGTTTACTTATTCAAAGAGCCTATGACTAATTTAAGATAATTCCATAATTTACGTCAGTTGACTAAATTAACTTATGACAACAATTAAATTATAATTAAATATAAATTAACTAATTAATTAACAATATTAAATATGATAATTTTTTTATTATTAACTTACATAAATGGAAAGACAAAAATAGATATAAATGGAAAGACAAAAATAGATTCTTATCTTTTTTATTAGATTTTTGTTCGAATAATTTTAATAATAAGGTCCGCCCATGTACCGTTTATGCTTTTTAGGAATTTTTTTTTCTTTTATAATATTGACTATATTCGCCTTAACAAGACAAAAATAAACTAATTTAAAACATATAGCAAAACAACATAAATTTGCGGCCAGGTCATATAATTTGCCTAAGAAAAACTGCATAAGTAGAACGTATTCAAAACAAATAAATTATATTTATCTACAAAATCATTACTTATGGGGATGTAGCTCAGATGGTAGAGCGCTCGCTTAGCATGCGAGAGGTACGGGATCGATACCCCGCATCTCCAATATATAATAATATTTGTTCATTAATTTTATTTACTTTCTTTTTCATCTTTCTTTATTTGTTAAAATAGACAGAAATCATTATTTATGATTTTTTTGGGGGTTATTGCCATAAAATACTCATAGTTTGCCAATTTTCTTATTTATAACATGACCTTAAAATTTGACTAGAAAATACATCAATTTTAAATTTAATCTTAATTTTAACATAATATGAATTTATGAAAAATAAAAACCTATGTGGCATATTAGTTTTTATTTTAGGTGGAATATTAATTTTTGTTTTAAACCTATATGGCATGACTACAACACACACCTTACACACATAAACACACACCAGACACACACACCGCCGCCCACTCCCTCTCTCTCGGCGCTCCTGCCGCCGCCGGCTCGACGGAGGTGTCGTCGCTGGAGCGGCGCCTCCGCCTCTCCCTGTAGGAATATTAAATTGAATTAACGTTTCGTTTGCCCGATGATCGTTTCTTGGTTATTATTAATTTATCATACAACGATTAATCCTAACATGCTTCTATGAATTTAACAGCTGCACATAGGTGTTAGGAATTACTTACTTGTGAATCGGATGCACAGGTTGTTGATGATTGTGTCGAAAGACTCCAGTTCTGATCTTCTCGACTGTATCCTGCTCAAGTCTCACCGTTGGATGGACAACGAACTGTGAGAAATCCCAAGACAGAAAGCTCCCACGTTTCCTGCGCCTCCTCACAGCTCTCAGACCCTAATAATTATCAGTGTGTCTTTTCTGAGAGTTGACAGCTGTATTATATAATACAGAGAAGGGAGAGGCGCCAGTTTTAGGGTGTGGGGCGTTTTCTGGCTCTATCTGGGCTGGGAGACTTTGGGCCAGTCCAGGGACCAGATACAAGGAATAAAGATGGGCCTCAAATAAATTAATTTATCTATGGTCAGCCCAGACCATAATTAATTTGTAAATATCAGTTCATTCCACTAGAGAACCAATATTGACTTACCCCTTTATTACCGGTGATGAGTCGGGGCTTGTATTTAGACTTATTAAATCCTCGTATTTAAAATATCCGACATCCATTAATTAATTAGAGCTCTGACAGCCTAAATTAATTAATCTCTTTGTAATCCTTAAGCAGTACCACTCAAACTTTATTATTGCGCCTGAACTTAATCAACCTGCAGGGTTTAGCGCAATAAACATTATTGAGCTCCTTAAGGGGATGTCATTATCCTATACGGATACGAGTACCAATACAGATAATCAGATATCATATATTAACCGCTATCACCCAAGATACAGAGTACTCAAGTTACTATATAACTCTCGCTCATAGTAAGTCAAAGTGATAGACGAATCAACATATATATCTAACATCTTATTAGTATTAAGATCTTATAAGTCACCGAGATCTCTAATTCTTCACTTAAGTCAGATAGAAGAATATATCTCACTGTGGTCCTATCAATACGTATTACGTACCAGTATAGATAAGTAGTCAAGACAAACTACTTCCATCTATACTTCAACCTAAACCAATAACTTGTCCTAGAGTTATTTCGGTTGTGATCGTATTATATCTCTTAAGGTTAATCCAATTATATGGTATTCTGTGATCTACAACACACCATATAATCTACTTATATAGAGATAAAGAACATACATATGCAATCATGAACCCAATCAGATAGGAGATTAAATAGTGAAAACAGGAATCATTGTATACAAGCATAAAACGTTCTTGCTTTCAGTATACAAATCCAACACTCCCTTCGTTCTCTCTCTCCTCCCTCACCTCTCTTCTCTCAGCTCAACAAATTTCCTATCTGGAAATAGGTCTTGAAGATTGAAGAATTTTTGTCGACTCTGATTTGGGGAGCTCATTTATCGTCGAAAAATAGAGCAAGAGATGGGCGGATTATCGGTGAGAAAGAAGGCTCCGATTTGGGGATAGAGGTCGTGATTTAAGGATATAAGGGTTTCAGACAGTGGCTCTAATCCGATTTTGGGAGGCCGATTTGGGGATAGAGCTGGTCTTCATCGGAGTTCGCGAAGAGGGAGGTTGAGCCTAGGGTTTCAGGTGGTGGCTTTAACCACTGTCCTAGTCGAAGTAGAGGAGAGGGACTCCGCTGATCTGAACGTGTGAGGATGAGGTGAGGAATGAGAGATAGAGAAGGAGGTTTGGCGACGGTCGACGACTACTCTTTGTCTGTGGAGAGAGCGTCACTGCCACTGTTTGTGTGTGTACGTTTTGAATCCAAGGAAAACGAAAGGAGAATTGAGAGACGAGAGATGAGAGATAAGGGGGAGAGAGAGAACGGAGGGAGAGGTGGAGATGCCGCTCCGGCGAAGGCACCACCGTCGAGCCGACGACAGTAGGAGTGCCGATAGAGAGGGTGGGCGGTGGTGTGTGCGAGTCTATGTGTTGTGTGTTTGGTGTGTGTTTGTGTATGTGTGTGTGAGTGAGTGAGGTGTGTGTGTGTGGGGTTATGCCACATTGGTTTAAAACAAAAATTAATATGCCACCTAGATTTGAAATAAAAATAAATATGCCACATAGATTTTTATTTCTTATAAATTCAAATTATGTTAAATTTAAGAGTTAATTTAAAATTGATATATTTTCTGGCCGAATTTTAAGGTCATGTTATAAACTAAAAAATTGGCAAACTGTTAGAGTTATTTTAACTCTATTAATCGAATTAATTCATTTTATGAATTAATACTCTTTTTGTTTTGTCTTCTTCATTAAATTATCTATTAAGCAAATTAATATAATATTTCACATACATTTTCGGTTTATTATTTTATTCAAAATGTGTCAAAATTAAATTTGATTTCATCAAAATCAAGTGTTCAATTGCCGAAATTCAAATGAAGGACATAGCATCAATTTGTGAAGAGTAACTACAGCAAAGCGGGAAAACTCGGGACAGAAAGATAGGGTTTGTTATGTGCACGGGCGGCCTTGTCCAAACCACGAGGAGAGCACTAGCAAGGGTGACGACATCGAGGACTAACTGAGGGAAATTTTGAATGATGAGTCTGAAACTGGCTTCCTTGCTCGACTGACTCAGAAAATGAGTCAGTTCTTTGTGCTACGCGGTCTAGAAGTCCTCCACAACACTCGATTGGGAGTCATAGGATACCCCTCTATCGGCATGAGGAGGTTCGCTCCTATCACTCTCGGAATGAGGAGGTTCCCTCCCACCACTCTCAAAGTCGCTCCCACTAAACTCGGCATGAGAAGGTTCCCTCCCGCCACTCTCAGAGTCATTCTCACCACTCTCGACATGAGGAGGTTCCCTCCGAGTCGTTCTCACCACTCTCGGCATGAAGAGGTTCCCTCCCGCCCCTCTAAGAGTCGTTCCCACCATCTTCACCATCTTTCTCATGATAGGACATTCTTTCATCGTGATGTACACCCGAGGTACTACCTCTCATAGTGTTACGGCTCACATTAATCTCGGGGCCGGAAGAACCATCGTTCTCAATCACATAAACCTATGGATCCTCTCTAGGATCAGTTAACCATCGAAGCAACTCCATATTACCTATTAATAGAACTTTTGCTTTAACGCTGTTAATGTTTACGACGTGCCATAACGTATATTTGGTCTCTTTTTAACCGCGCAAACCTTCTCTAATAAGCTCCACGAGGTTAGCACGATTAATTATGTTGGAATCGATATAACCAACAAACAAATCCCTGTTTATTTATGTCGATCGCTCCCAACGACCGCCATAATGTATCATACTTCGCCCCGACATCTGAGACTAACAAAAGATAATATAAACAGTCAACAAACCATCAAAAGTACTTTAAAAGATTCGCCTGCCAACGCCATGATTGCTGCCAGCGACCATGGGCACGATGGAGCTCACCATCGTGACAACCATCGCGTGCTCCATCGTGCCCACAGTCTTGGGCACGATGGTGACCATCGTGACTAAAAATCATGGGCATGATGGAGCACACAATCGTGGTCACAATGGTGGTCACGATGGTGAGCTCCATCGTGCCCATGGTCGTTGGCTGCGATCGTGTGGATTGGTAAAGCTCAATAAAACCCTAATGAAACCATAATAACGTGATATTGAAACTTAAAATCATGTGCCGCCTATTTGAAACAAAATAAACAATATTTATGATCAAACATATATGTTTACATGAAATCAAAACCTTTAAACAATGAAACAATCATGAAAGTCGAGAATAAAATTATCATCGTGAGGTTAAAAACACCATCGTGGGCACCTATCGTGACCTTAAGATCATATTCTTCATAATTTATTTTTCAACTAGTAGACGCTCATAACACTCATGTTTCCATTGTTTTTAGTGTTCATATGATGACAATTTTATAAGGAATTGAGTGTTGGATGATTGTTTTGTGCTTAATTTGCTTTATCTTGTGAAACATAATTCTTACTCAAACTTTGAAGGAAATTTCAAGTTTATTGAGTTCGAATTTGGAAAATTTGTCTGAAAAACAAGTTGTAATTCGTCTCGATACGAGTTCGAGAGCGCAAACGGTTTGTAAATCCGAGTTTGGACGAGGAAGTTATGGGCGAAACAAAAAAAATCACGCGCAATAGTCAGAACCCGGCGGTCAAACACCGTTGACCACCGCCCGAAGAAGGATTTCAGGCTACCTGCCCGGCGACCGCCGCCTGGGTCGCCGAGCCTTCTGGAACGTTGGAAGATGAGTGGCGATCGCCGCGTGATGAAGAGTTTTTGTGCTTGAGCCAATGACCGCCGGATGGGTCGCCGGGCAGGTCGCCGGCTACCCGGATTTTTCAGTTTTGCACGTTAATAGAGTTCTTCTGGGTTTCAAACACTATATTTTACCCTGAGACTTTAAATAGGTCTTCTTTTGACCTATCTAGTGTTCCCAGTTTTTGTTTTTCAATTTCATAGCTTTAGAATTTATTATTTTTCCAGTTTTTAAGTCTTGAATCAAGATTGAAATTCAAGCTGCTACGATCGTTCTACTTTCAGTTTTATATAATTTAGTTTTTACAATTGCTTTCTTATTTATTATGTTTATATTTTCTTTTGTGATGTCTGGCTAGTTCTTTTATCTGAACCTAGGGTTTGTACAAAGTTGATCTAATATGTGTGTTTGATTTGTTGATATCAATTTGCCCTCCAACTTGTGATTCATGATTCTTGGTGCCTGTTTTCTTGTGAATTACCTGATCAATAATTTACATGTCTAACTGTTCAGTTTGAGTCTTGAATGCGATAATTGTTCAGCCGATTCAGGAATGCATGATATAGTGTTAGCCTTGAGTTTGAATGCGGCAGGTGAAGCTATAGGAAGCTATTCTATGTGTGTTATTTGGAGTTACTTTATTCCTTGGAGTTTTGAATGTGAAAAAGGGTAAATTAATCTACGTTCATAGGTGTTCGTTAGAGAAGCTTGTGAATAATATAGTGATCTTTCATCAAGGTTGGATTAAATTGGTAATTGAGTTAATAGATTGAATTCATGTGTTCCAGTAACGATAGTACATCCCTAGGGTCAGAGTTTTTTTATTATTTGAGTTTTTATCCTGTTTTATTTATTTTTGTTTGGATTTTAGTTTTATTCTTAGTTCTTATGGGAGTTTTCCTGATAATACTAGAGTTACTCGGGATTACTTAGAGTGATTCTTTATAATAGTCCCTGTGGATACGATACTCGACTTGCTGTTTCTGTGCTACGATTACACTGTCTAGTTGCAGTTTTTGTTGCTATAAAAATAGTGATCAACTTTTTGGCGCCGTTGCCAGGGACTATTTAGAATTTACTTTAATATTTCTGATTAGACTTAAGCATTATTTCAGGCGTTATAAGTTTTAATTTTTATTTTTAGCTTTTAATTTCTGTTTTTGATTTTTGTTTGTTGTCTCAGGAGTGTATGATCACGAGATCCAAAGAAAAGGAACAACTTGTACCTTTGAATTTGGAAATCGAAAAGCAACATAAAATAGACAACCGCGAAAAGAAGAAGTAAGCAATGGCAGAGCAACGTAATAACTTGGATCTTGAAACTCTTATGGAAGCAGTGACAGACCTTCAGAGGCAGCTGAATGAAGAGAGAGAGGAGAGCAGGCGCAATCGGGCTCCTCCACCGGAGCCACCACTGAATCACATGTATCAGCCTCGGGTTGATCAATTTCAAGGAGGAAGATGGGGACCGACTGTGCAGGCTACTACGTTCGAGCTGAAACCGGGATTGATAAACATGGTACAAGCTGAACAGTTTAGTGGAACTGCTTCTGAAAATTCGCATGCTCACATCACTCAGTTTCCAGATATCTGCGACACTATTAAGCAGAATGGAGTGCCACCAGATGCCATCAGAATGAAGATGTTTGGAATCTCTCTCAGGGACAGAGCGAAGGAGTGGTTCAAGAGTTTGGACAGAGGTGCTATTACTGGATGGGAGGATTTGTGTAGAGCTTTCCTGGCAAAATACTTTCCTGCTTCTAAAGCTCAGAAAATCATTGTAGAGATTTCTCACTTTTCCCAGCTTGGAGATGAGACCATTCATGATGCCTGAGAAAGATTTCGTGAGCTGCTCAGGAACTGTCCACAACATGGTTTCACGGAGGATCAGCAGATCATTCACTTTTATAATCGTTTGACTGGTCTAGCAAAAAGTATGGTGGATGCTATTGCAGGTGGATGTCTTCTCCATAGAAATACAAAGAAGGCTTATCGTGTGATAGAAGAGATGGCCTCTAATAGTTATCAATGGCCAAATGACATAAATTCTACGAGAAGAATTGCAGTTGTGCATGAGGAGAGAGATGATTTTAAGGAGAAATATGAAGCTCTTCAAAAGCAGTATGAGTTGGAGAGAAAAGCACTGCTTGCTAAAATTCCTCAGCAGCTGAGTTTATCTGATGTGCCACAGTTTGAGGATGCTAATTATGTCCAGCGACAGTACCAATTCAATAGACCAAGCTATCAGGGACATCAAGGCGGAAATCCGCCGTATCATCCCAATAATAGGAATCATCCAAATTTTTCCTATTCAAATCCCATCAATGCTTTGCAGCCTCCACCTGGATTTTCTGAGTCTAGTGGAGGAGTTCTCAATGAGCTGAAGAAGGAATCGCTGGAGGGCATGATGCAGCAGGTTTTAACAGTGGTGTCTGGTATGAAGACAACTATTAATACAAGGATGACCAATTTGGAGTCTCAAGTGGGTCATATTGGAAATAATTTTTCAGCACTTTCCAAGCAAGTGCAGATGTTGGAGAAGTAAGTTAGTCAGATGGCCAACCAAGCAGCTGCGCAGCATAAGCCAGGCCAATTCCCGAGCAACACTACTGTCAATCCTAGGGGCCAATGCAATGCTATTTTCGATGGCATTCTGTCTCCAAAAGATAGGAGGATGAGCAAGGAGAACGAACAACCAAGTGAGGAACCATACAAGGCTCCTGTTCCACTTTGGGAATACATTCCAAAGGTTCCATTCCCCCGTAGGCTAATGAAGAGGAAGGTGCTTGAAAAGCAATGTGCTGAGAAGCCGAGCAAAGAGGTGGATGCCAAGGAAATCAAGCTGAAGGTCTCCCATTGCAAGAATGAGAAAAAAATTGCCAATCCCAAGGAGATAGAGCATAGACGTATAGTGGATGAGCTAGAGAGACTACTTGAAGAATCGGACCGGCATGCACAGCCTCAAACTCTCTCAAAATTGCAAGATCCCACCAAGGAGAAAAAAGAAAAGGTAGTTGTTGTCACAGCCCGCCCTAACTAAGGATAGTTAAGCCGAGTGATCTACGACTAGGGATGGGGTTAAAGAAGAAGGGGAAGAAAAGGGGCGTCATTTATAGCCGTAAAACTTACTCATCTTAATAAAACTCGTCATTTTTATTCATGAATACTCAATTGAAAATAGTCTATGAAAGACAGCATAAAACTTAATTAATATCATTAATTAAGTTATACATCATATGAAACCATTCTCTTAAGACTCAAAGTATGACATAACATACTATAACATCAACAACATCTTGCAGCGGAAAATAGCTAGACATATGTATGAAGACATATTCTAGACAGGTTAACTATTTATTAACAACCTTGGAGACTTCGCTCATTGCAGCACCATCATCACATCAGCTCAACCTGCACATTTAGAAAACATATGCAGGGCTGAGTACAAAAGCACTCAGTGGGCACGTATGCCTAGGTATAAAAATACATGCTTCAAAACTGTAAATTGTCATGCCATCATAAACAGTACAGCAAGGGAGTTTTTCGCTAAAAAGGCCCAAGCTTACTAAGTTCATTTGTGATTCTTAAAGTTCGTCTGCAGACTAAGTTCTCTTGTAATCTATCATATCTGGAACTGTGTGCCGGAGAGGTGGCCACCTCTCACGGTCACTTGACCGGCCAACCCGCTAGATGACTCACGGTCACTGGTGTACACTAGCCCTGGCAGGATAGCTATCAACTGCTCAGGACCCGAATTCGATTGCATCATTGGCAAAGCCAAAGCAGATAGATATCATACTAAAATTTAAACATTTTATGGCAAGACAATACTTGAAATAACTTTAACTCAAATATTTTGTAACGAAATAACTTGCTCAAATGTAACATTAAACTCATTTGATAGATATATAAAACTGAAATTAACAGTTAAATCATCTCATGCATTCATTCGTATAAGAGGCCTACGACACGCAGGGGATCTCTATATACGTATAGTAAAAGTAATGCCCACCTGATTGCAGTGTTTTGCTACTTAAGACAACGATTCTCTTTCCTTAGCGCGATAGGTTACTCAGACGCTTTTGTTTATTTGAACCTTTGATAACACGAAAACATGTGTTCGAGTGAATAATAGAAAAGATAACAACAAATGCAGTGAATCACTATTCACTCATTTCTCTAACTACCCATATTTCCTTAAACGACTATATCTAACTCATATACAATCGTTCTTCCTTTATCAAAATACTTCATGTACCTTTGAGGATGTAGGAAATTCCATTTTATTCATTTATTTATCTATTATAAATAAAGAATAATTCTATAAACATAAAACGTTTTCCTTTTCCCCATTTAATAATGCCAATCTCCAATATATATACATACACATCAATAGCTCATTTATAAACTAAAAGTGATATTTTATCAACAATAAAACTTTAAAATCCTTAATAGGAATTATTTTGAATCATTTCCATCTCAACAAAACTGTATAGATTCAACTTCAACTAATAAACTGCTTTTACTCCGAACTCGTATGGAGTCGAATTTTATTTCAATAGAAACCTCTTTGAGTCTAGTTTAATTGAAAAAAAAGTGTGTTGAAAAACTCCAAGTAGTTTAAGAGATATAGCGATTTTCCCATCGCCTACCAGATTCGGCAGTTTCTGCCAACTGAAAGTCCAGATCTTTGAAAAATAGCAAACGTTTCCGGAATGACCCCAAATTTTATATGCAGATAGATAACGCATATAAATTTATACCATAAAAATTTGAGAGCTAAATATCAACATATGGTTACTGAAATAGTTAACTTAATCATCTGCCTCACGACAGTTTCAACAGATACGGGCAGTAGACTTCTCAAATTTTAAAAGGGTAGTAAACGAAGTTCAAATAACATGAAACTTTGTACAAATATTCACCACACTCCCATCTATACCCCAGAAATTTCCCATAATATAATAGAAACGGGAATGCATCGAAATAATCAGGGAATACCTTGAATAGGTGTATGGTATTAGTCTCTGCAGATTTTATATATGGCATAGATTAGAAGCCAATTGTGAAGAAGAATTGAATGAGATGAATAATCTTCACTCTATTACTTTATAAAACTTGCTGCAGAGGTGGGAATGGGTGAGTTGAGATAGTGGAATAGGTTTTAAAGAAGCAAAATTCTATTTGGAGATTGACTTCAAAGGTGAAGAAAATTGTGAAGTAGTAGGTGAAGAAAATTGTGAACGTATTGGTGAAGAAAATTGTGAACGTATTGGTGAAGAAAATTGTGAACGTATTGGTGAAGAAAATTGTGAAGTAGTAGGTGAAGAAAATTGTGAACGTATTGGTGATTGGTTTAATAGAAGAATGAGAGGGATGTGGATGAATGAGAACCATATGTGCTTAATCTCATATAAACACATTAAGATATATAAGCCTAATTCTCATTGAAGCATAAAATTCACTTGAGCTTGCCTCTAACATAAATTAAATTACTCATGGGCTTAAGTAAACAATCGATAAAAGATTCATATTTAACACTTCAGTGTTAAATTCTCCACAATAAATTAATGGACTCAAAATATATTTTGAGTGCATCATCTATTGAAAATAAAAAAATAAATCATCACATATATAAATTATCAAATTCATATAAGTTCGTATTTTATTAATGGATGCTGATCCCTAATTACCATAATCAATCCTTAAATCAGTAATTAGAAGATTTTAAATCCTCAATTAAAAGTCGGGTCATTACATACTATCCCCCTTAAAAGAAATTTCGTCCCGAAATTTGTACCGCAGAAAACAACTCTGAGTACTTCACTTTCCTGTTAGACCGTAGTCTATTCTTGACCATGATATATTCATAGGTCCCTTACTATCGGTATCGACTTAGTCCTTAGTACCTGAACTTCCCGATCTAAGATAGATTCGGATCTTCCTTCGTAACTCAAATATTGACTAATAACAATGTTGTTCTTATGGATCATATACTTTGAATCGTAAACATACTTCTCTATTTGCGACACATGGGATACATTACGCACATTCTCAAAGCTTAGCGCTAACGCCAAACAGTAAGTTATTGGGCCTATCCTTTCTACAATCTCGTATGAGCCTATAAAACGGGGTTTAGGTTTACCCTTCACATTGAGTCCAATGATTTCTCTTGATGGAGAAACTTTTATGGAAATTATCTCTCCACTTTCACATCATAGGTCAATTTGTCATTTATCAACATATGACTCTGTCAATCATGGCCCCTATTTTATTCACTATCAAATTTTGACGGATGATTTCAATCATCTAGTCATTTCATCCCAACAAAGTGGTGATCTATATTTTCTCACGTGTAACGCCTCATTTGCCAACCTATCGATAGTCGATTGATAACTGGTATTATATCTCTCACAATGAGTGGCAAAAACATGTTCTCAGCTTTCACCCCGGTTTAGCTCAGTCGTCCTTAACATACCTTATTAGTAATTTCTATGTCATTTAAGCGGAACTATAACGACTAATATCTCTAAAGTATTCCTAAAGCAACTTAAACAGTTTGTAAGGAGACCCACCATTTCGAGCATGTAAGCAGTTAGCTTAAAATGCCGTTATAAACTTTTATTCATTCATCGATGGAATCTCGAGTCATGTGGGCATTCACTGCCCCCTTTCGTGACAACCTTTGCTTAAGTCTGAAGGGTTCGAAAAATCCATCTCGACAAAGAAATCCATTGGTTCGTTAAGGGCTCGGTTTGTCCCAAACACGACATTAAGCTTGACTTTATGAGCTCGAAGACTCAAAATAACGATACGATATGTTGTAAAACCTTCACTTGCTAGCACGCAAGACATATTTCAACAAATGAGGTTACATCTCGTTTCATTTCTCCTAACTAGAATTTTTCTAGATCTTAATATATCTTAGTACTTCCTGGTGACAGTATATGGGTGCCATGGCTTTATCTTATTCTTAAGTTCATTGTCATGGAGATGCATATCTTCCCTTCAAAGAAGATAGCATTATTTGATTCCTCGTGGTAATTCTTGAAATTTCTTATCCTTATTCTTACTCGTAACTTCTCATCCTTCCTTCGTGCTCCTACCACAATTTTCCTCAAGCTGGGTGGTTTAATCACTTCTATCATCATCTTATCATATCTTAGACGAGGCCTTCCGGCTCACTGTATCATCTACTACATTGGTCTTGTCCATGTGATGGTTAATACCAAAATCATAATCTTTTTCGGGTTCAACCCATCCTCTTTGTCTCATCAGCTACTACAAATTCCTTATCAGGTTTTAGAATTTCTAGCACTACAATTCAAAATCATCAAAACTCTTTATCAGTAAACTATCATTTATACTCGACACCAATTGTTCGAGTGTCAGATACCAACATTTATGTGCGTTATTCATAACTCTCACACTCACTCCATTTAGACACATAATCGATATCAAACTCGAATAATAATTTATATCTTAACAATTTATCATGCTCATAGTTCTCGATTAAATCTCGGACTTTGTAATTAAATACTAAATTCCAACTATAATTAATTAACATGCTTCTCTAATTTATTTACCTCATTTAAACTAATAAATCTAATCCATGCTAATTTCTCATACTTAGCCATTTTATATGCATTTCTCATGTAATTCAAAAAAAACTCAATAACTTACTAATCATGCTCATCTCATAAATACTCAAATAATTCATATAGTCTTACTAACATAGCATTAACTCATATGCACTGCTAGTTCACTTACATGACTTCACATACTCCACATATCTCAACTTAATAAATCATCGAATAGTTAAAAAATTTGTATTTAATGGAAATAAATTCCAAAAATTTAAATACAAATATTTTTAACTAAACACATTGGCATGCTCAAAATAACTCAATTAAAATCGAGCATCGCTCGTCTCTGGCCTTATGACTCACGGCCTTCATCAAATTTGAACCTTGGTGTTCAAATTAATCTAAGTAAATTATACGTGCAATATTTAATAAATATAAACACATATATAAACTCAAATCATTCAATATGTTCCAGAAAATGCCACTTTCTTGAGCAAAACTCACACCTACTGATTTGGCATAAATTCGTTCACCCAATAGTACTTGTGTACATGGTCCCTAAATGTTCCTTATGTTCATCTTCATTCTTGGAGTCACTAAGACGAACTTATCCAGGTGAAGGTAGAATACTCTATCAATGATGTCTATGAATATATCTGGTCATTTTGTTAGCCTGAATGGCACAACTACAAACTTGTAGTGGTCATATCCCGTTCTAAAATTTGTCTTGAGTATACCTTCTTGTATGACTTGTAGCTGATGATACTCGATCCTCAATTCGATCTTGGAAAACACACTTGCATCCTTGAGTTGGTCGAACAATTCATCTACCCTCGGTAAAGGATATTCATTCCTGAGTATTAGTTTGTTCCACGCTCTATTGTCTGTGTGCCTTTTTAAAGTACCATACTTCTTCATAACATACAAAATATGCGCTCCTGATGGGAATGCACTAGACATGATCAAACTTAGGTCTAGTCGTTTTCTGCAATTGGATCTTTAGGCTCTCCAACTCCTTTGGAGTCATCTTGCTCGATGCTTTTGATACACGTGTCGATCTTGGTACTAGGTCGATGGTAAATTCTACTTGTCTATTGGGTGGCAGTCTTGGTAAGTTTTCCGGATAATCATAATGGAATTCACGTATAACTTTTACGTCCTCGACTGTCCTTTTGGTTCTAGCTCATCCGTGTAGGTATACAAGGAAAGCTTGGTAATGTTTCTTATTTATCACCTTTATGGCTTGTATGTATGAAATAACTGGTATCCGCTCCTTATACTAATCTCGTGAAATCTTAAAGCGTCTATTCCTGGAGGTTTGAAGGAGATTTCCCATTCATTGCATAAATCATAGCATATAGTTCTCAGCTAACCAGTCCATTCTTAGGGTTACATCTACGTTCCATATTGGTATGACATCAAGTTATTCGCTACCACCTTAAGTGATCCTACATTCAATTACATGTTCATATAACTACGCGTTACTATCGTTGTCCCTTCTACGGGTGAAAAGTTTTTCATGTCTTGACCACTTTGTTCAGTTTGAATTTGTGTCGGGTGATCCTCGAGCATAACTACCTTGGCGTCTAGAGTTTTGTTGAGCAATTCAAAGTACGTAAACTCACCGTGGTTGGCGAATGCCATTCTTATCTCATACTTTAGGCCAGGTCGAAACTTCTTCGGCATCTATTCATCGATGTCCACCTATTGTGGGGCATAACGGATATGTCGCAGCAATTCTGGTCGTACTTGGTCATAGACATCTTGTTTTGCTTGAGGTTGAACATTTTCGTTTCTTTCCACTTATCGCAGATATATAAAAAAAAATATATGTAATATGTGTCCGTCTTATAGTCTTACTAAGACAAGTTTGCTAACATTCTTGAGTCATTGCTTTTCTTTTGGCCTCCCACCAAAATCTGTAGATCTAGTCAACTGGAACGCAACACATGAAGTCTTTCTTGTGCGGTACAAAGAAAATCAAAGATTCTCTTCATCGTCTTAATCTAGAGTTTACCCTCAACTGGATTCTTAGTTTCATTGATAAAACAAGCTTTACTCGAGAAAAAGTTCATCCATCTTTCGCGATGGTTCATTTCTGTTCCCACCTCGTTTCTAGCTTCTCATCTACCAGACATTCTATTTTAAAAAAAAAAAAACGATCATCAATACATTCCTTTTCTCATATCACATGCGTAACACTTTTCCATGATTCCATCGTGAAATCAGCATAGACAAAATAACTCAAGTCCTTATTCTCAAACCTTACGGTTTGTACTATAAATTGCTAACAAAATGTATGGTTGATAATAATCATAGGAGAAGAACTAACGTCAACTAATTTTAGACACAAACTGATGGACAGTTAACCAAGCTATAGTTTGGGTGACTTACTAAGTCAATATACTAACACTTCTTAGTCGTATACTTCAAAAGAATCTACTAGAACAACTCAAAAGTTGCAAAGGCTCAAATCTCGAATGATATCAAAATAAAGTGTTGCAGAAAATTTGTTCAAGAGACTCAAATAAATAACCAGAGGGTAGAAAGGAGTAACTACCAAGTCGAACAAAATGACTTAGAGTGAGAACCCATCTGATTTTTCAACCGAAAGTTGAAACACATGGGTTTATAAACCCAAAACACGTCTACTGAGATTTGGATCATACGGACTGGCCAGGTCCAACATAATCACTCCCCAGTCACACGGGATATACTATCCCGAACTTGGAAATTCTGTGTCTTCTAAACCCTCAACATACTATACATAACAAAACTTAAGTTCACACCAGCAAGCTAAAAGCTTAAACTCAGGGTCCTATGTTCTAGACTCTTGTTTCAAAAGTTCAATATTTTTTTTTTACTCTCCTCTCATGTTGCGGTGGTGGTGGCGGAGTATTATCCCGCCTATCCTTCACATCACACTCTTGATGACATCTTTGAGGCATTTTTGAAATTACAAAAGGAAAACTCAACTCGACCAACGCTCTAAGCATCCTCAAAACTCAAGTTCAATTTACTAACTCAACTTTAAGGAAACCCTCACGGTCACCTTAACATTCATCTGTAAGGCAATAAGCACTCACGAAATGCTAACAAAAAGACCACTCTGGTCAACCTAATATATCCATCAGTAGAATGCCTCTTTTTAGAGGACTTACATAAAGGAGTTATATAAACCTTACAAAACCATAGTATCTATCGTAATGTCCCTTCTAAACCGACACCATTAATAGTACTATGTCTCGGTCTGGACCTCTTAAAGTAATTGCTACCAGTTAACTCATCTAGTTGCTACTTTAGCACACTAGGAACATCCATCTATTTAACATCAGTAGGGTACTATATTCGCATGCTTATCTATCAGCATGTCAAAAGCTCAAGTATCAGTATCTCCTAAGTAAGTTATATACATCGCAATGTAATTGAAACTAATCAAAAACAAAGGTGTACTGCTCATACTCTCAAGATCATCCTTAGCTCTAGCCTACATCGGATTCTCTTCTCATCCTCATCAACTCTAGCCCTCCTCGGCTACTTCTCATCCTTTCAACCCTAGCCTTCCTTGGCTCTTTCTCATCCTTTCATAGTTTATGAACATGTGTTTGATAATCTGCTAGGGTATCTCTGTACCACATACTGTATGCCTCGTCCTCGTATCTGATCTTCCCTGAGTTCGATCTCACAACAGTCCTGGCCAACCTATAAGGAGAACTTAAAGGTGACTCTAGGAACTAACTCTACTTGGCTCCAGCAACAGAAATAAACAAAACATAACTTAGCAAAACTCCTACTAAGTAGTACTGTTATCTTAAAACTCAAGCTCAAAACATCTAAATTCTCATCTCGTCCCGTCTTTACTTAGTAGGGAATCTCTCTAAACAATGATATTAGATCCCTTAATCTAAATCATCGTGACTCAGTAAGACAACTCAACAATTCTCTCTCAAAGCCATCTCCGAAGACTATGGCTCATGATACCTCCTCAAGTACCATTAAGGTTGCGTGAGCAAAACTCGCGTCACAAAATAACTCAACATATCGTACAATATCTCATTGCAGCATGCTAATAACTCATCATTAATCATGCTATTATACTCAAGCTCATAACTCAAACTCATAACTCAAACCAACAAGTACTTAAAGCAATTGCTAATTCTCTCAAGCTTTAGCTCTAAGTTCTCATTTCATCCTTCTACTTAGTAAAAAAAACAAATCTCTCTTAACAATGACATTAGATTCCTTCATCTAAATCATCGTGACTTATCACAACTGCTCAAACAATTCTCATCACAAAACATCTCAAATACATCACATCATAACTCATAATTATGCATCCTCAATCATATAACATCATATGATATAAACGCTCTCATGATTCATCATGTAACATCAACATATGCTCTTACAACATAATAACTCATTATTAATCATGTTGTCATCCTCAAACTCAAACTATGCACCTTTAAAGTGTAACATCATAACTCATCATATAACCTCAACATCATGCTCTTCAAAATTTAACGTCAAATAAACTTTGAAATTTTACATACCTCGTTGAGCCTGGTGTGATGGTGCGCTGAGCTCACGGTTGTTAATAACTATTAGTCTAGCGACTCATTCTAGACTAAACTCAAGACTTCTAATTCAGAGCTTTCCTTCGCTCTGATACCACTTTGTCACAGCCCGCCCTAACTAAGGATAGTTAAGCCGAGTGATCTACGACTAGGGATGGGGTTAAAGAAGAAGGGGAAGAAAAGGGGCGTCATTTATAGCCGTAAAACTTACTCATCTTAATAAAACTCGTCATTTTTATTCATGAATACTCAATTGAAAATAGTCTATGAAAGACAGCATAAAACTTAATTAATATCATTAATCAAGTTATACATCATATGAAACCATTCTCTTAAGACTCAAAGTATGACATAACATACTATAACATCAACAACATCTTGCAGCGGAAAATAGCTAGACATATGTATGAAGACATATTCTAGACAGGTTAACTATTTATTAACAACCTTGGAGACTTCGCTCATTGCAGCACCATCATCACATCAGCTCAACCTGCACATTTAGAAAACATATGCAGGGCTGAGTACAAAAGCACTCAGTGGGCACGTATGCCTAGGTATAAAAATACATGCTTCAAAACTGTAAATTGTCATGCCATCATAAACAGTACAGCAAGGGAGTTTTTCGCTAAAAAGGCCCAAGCTTACTAAGTTCATTTGTGATTCTTAAAGTTCGTCTGCAGACTAAGTTCTCTTGTAATCTATCATATCTGGAACTGTGTGCCGGAGAGGTGGCCACCTCTCACGGTCACTTGACCGGCCAACCCGCTAGATGACTCACGGTCACTGGTGTACACTAGCCCTGGCAGGATAGCTATCAACTGCTCAGGACCCGAATTCGATTGCATCATTGGCAAAGCCAAAGCAGATAGATATCATACTAAAATTTAAACATTTTATGGCAAGACAATACTTGAAATAACTTTAACTCAAATATTTTGTAACGAAATAACTTGCTCAAATGTAACATTAAACTCATTTGATAGATATATAAAACTGAAATTAACAGTTAAATCATCTCATGCATTCATTCGTATAAGAGGCCTACGACACGCAGGGGATCTCTATATACGTATAGTAAAAGTAATGCCCACCTGATTGCAGTGTTTTGCTACTTAAGACAACGATTCTCTTTCCTTAGCGCGATAGGTTACTCAGACGCTTTTGTTTATTTGAACCTTTGATAACACGAAAACATGTGTTCGAGTGAATAATAGAAAAGATAACAACAAATGCAGTGAATCACTATTCACTCATTTCTCTAACTACCCATATTTCCTTAAACGACTATATCTAACTCATATACAATCGTTCTTCCTTTATCAAAATACTTCATGTACCTTTGAGGATGTAGGAAATTCCATTTTATTCATTTATTTATCTATTATAAATAAAGAATAATTCTATAAACATAAAACGTTTTCCTTTTCCCCATTTAATAATGCCAATCTCCAATATATATACATACACATCAATAGCTCATTTATAAACTAAAAGTGATATTTTATCAACAATAAAACTTTAAAATCCTTAATAGGAATTATTTTGAATCATTTCCATCTCAACAAAACTGTATAGATTCAACTTCAACTAATAAACTGCTTTTACTCCGAACTCGTATGGAGTCGAATTTTATTTCAATAGAAACCTCTTTGAGTCTAGTTTAATTGAAAAAAAAGTGTGTTGAAAAACTCCAAGTAGTTTAAGAGATATAGCGATTTTCCCATCGCCTACCAGATTCGGCAGTTTCTGCCAACTGAAAGTCCAGATCTTTGAAAAATAGCAAACGTTTCCGGAATGACCCCAAATTTTATATGCAGATAGATAACGCATATAAATTTATACCATAAAAATTTGAGAGCTAAATATCAACATATGGTTACTGAAATAGTTAACTTAATCATCTGCCTCACGACAGTTTCAACAGATACGGGCAGTAGACTTCTCAAATTTTAAAAGGGTAGTAAACGAAGTTCAAATAACATGAAACTTTGTACAAATATTCACCACACTCCCATCTATACCCCAGAAATTTCCCATAATATAATAGAAACGGGAATGCATCGAAATAATCAGGGAATACCTTGAATAGGTGTATGGTATTAGTCTCTGCAGATTTTATATATGGCATAGATTAGAAGCCAATTGTGAAGAAGAATTGAATGAGATGAATAATCTTCACTCTATTACTTTATAAAACTTGCTGCAGAGGTGGGAATGGGTGAGTTGAGATAGTGGAATAGGTTTTAAAGAAGCAAAATTCTATTTGGAGATTGACTTCAAAGGTGAAGAAAATTGTGAAGTAGTAGGTGAAGAAAATTGTGAACGTATTGGTGAAGAAAATTGTGAACGTATTGGTGAAGAAAATTGTGAACGTATTGGTGAAGAAAATTGTGAAGTAGTAGGTGAAGAAAATTGTGAACGTATTGGTGATTGGTTTAATAGAAGAATGAGAGGGATGTGGATGAATGAGAACCATATGTGCTTAATCTCATATAAACACATTAAGATATATAAGCCTAATTCTCATTGAAGCATAAAATTCACTTGAGCTTGCCTCTAACATAAATTAAATTACTCATGGGCTTAAGTAAACAATCGATAAAAGATTCATATTTAACACTTCAGTGTTAAATTCTCCACAATAAATTAATGGACTCAAAATATATTTTGAGTGCATCATCTATTGAAAATAAAAAAATAAATCATCACATATATAAATTATCAAATTCATATAAGTTCGTATTTTATTAATGGATGCTGATCCCTAATTACCATAATCAATCCTTAAATCAGTAATTAGAAGATTTTAAATCCTCAATTAAAAGTCGGGTCATTACAGTTGTTCACACTAAGAAGATGGGTGATGAGGATGAGAAAATCCCGCAGGCGAAAGCTGTGTGCACTGAGCTGCCAATTAAGCTACTTTCGAAGAAGAAAGATCCGGGTAGCTTCATCATCGAGTGCGAAATTGGAGGAGAGCTCTTTCCTGAGGCTCTTTGCGATTTAGGGGCTAGTGTCAATGTGATGCCCGTCTCTGTTTTCAAGCGGTTGGGAATTGGAGATCTCAAGCCGACCTCGATGGAGATTCAGATGGCGGATAGATCAAGAGTGAAGCCGAGAGGAAAGCTTGAAGACATCTTTGTGAAGGTTGACAAGCTTGTCTTCCCTACGGATTTCTTGGTCCTCGATATTCCTGAAGATGCAAATCCGCCGTTGATTCTTGATCGATCATTCTTAGCTACGGGGCGAGCTATGATAGATGTGCCGAATGGAAGTGTTATCTTCCACACAGCTGATGCGCATGAGTCCTCTGTCTCTGTTCGTGTTAGGCGGTCTGTCACGCCTGCTGCGTTTGATGTTCATTGAGGCCATAAGGTATCGTTGAGCTCTAGACGTTAAATTAAACACTTGTTGGGAGGTAACCCAACCGTTTTCTTTGTTTTGTTTTTTTTCCTTTAGTTTCTTTTTGTTTCTTTGTTTTGTTTGGGAGTTTAGTGCAGTGTTGAGCTTGGAAGATGCGGGAACTCGCGCCTTGTCCATACTACCACCATGGAGCATATGTTTCTGTGAGTAGTGACACACATATCATCATCTCTCCAAACTTATTTTCAAACTTATGTTCTGTAATAAGTTTGGGGGAGGGGGGTGAGAGTAGATATGTGTATCACTTTTATTACTTTTGTTAGCTTTATTGTTTTTTCCTGCTGGTTGGTGATGTGTGTTTGTTTGGATTTTGAGTTGATTAATGCTCCATTAGATTTCTGGTGAGATGTCAATGATGATTTCTGTGGAAAAAAAAAAATTGGAATTTGATTTTTCTTTGATGATTTAAGCATAATTGGAACTAATTTGCATAATTCTAGAGTGATTTTGACCTTGACTTTTTGACGTTGAATAAACCTGTGAGATTTTGAGCCATAACTGTTTATCATACACAGTTTATTCTTTGTTGTGAGGTTTGTCATGCATGTGGTGATCTTCTAGAACTAGCCATGGTTTCTGTGTCGAGGTTGCTGTTGTGCCCAGGATTAGGAGATGATTTTAGGCCATCTTTTGTTAGCCACATTATTATACCAAACACTGTCCTTAACGAAAAATTATCCTTTGTTATCTACTTTGAGCTTATTTAGCTTTTATTCTTTAGCCGGATGACAGGGGGTGATGAAGTATATGGGGATCTTTGTGTGGTGAATATCATAGTGGGTCATGAAAAAAGAAGGGATGATATTGTGCTACTATTTACTCTTATAAGCTCTAGAAAAGTTGTGAAAAGGAAAGAAAAAAAATAAATAAATAAATAAAATTGTTCAAGAAAAAAAGAAAAAGAAAAAAGTATAAAGTCGAGTGTTTATTGAGAAATTTGTTAGAAAATCGACTTTGTGTGTTGGAAATAAATGGAGAGCATAAAACAGTGTTTAGTTTTGTTTTGTGATGATTAAATCCCTTGAGTAGTGTTGATTATGGTGGCATAATTGGGAGGAAGATGAAATTTATTCCATACTTGATTTGTGAAGCTATAAGGTTGGTGTTCTTGATCTATTTGAGTCACTTAGCCTATATTTTCCTACCTTAACCAATGTCCATACATAATAACCCGAAGAAAAAGACCTTTTTGATCTTAGTCCTGGCACACTATTAGCGATGAAGATTGTAGACGATTGGCAAGCTTATGGTAAGTGATCTATATTGCATTGAATTCGATGAGAGCATACACGTTCAATATTTTCCATCAAATTGAGAGTTGAGTGGTGCACATACCTTGTGAGATTCAATTGTTTGGAATGTCAAGGTTGATTTTGCTATAGATTGTGTTTATTGGTGAATTTTGTACTTAATTATTGAGGATTTGAGAATTCTATCATTCTTTATTATTCGGAGGCATTGATGAACTAGATTTCTTACCCATTCGTGTTATTGATTGTGTTCTTCTCATTTTTCGAGGACGAACAATGGCTTAAGTTCGGGGGAGTTGATAACACTCATGTTTCCATTATTTTTAGTGTTCATATGATGTCAATTTTATAGGGAATTGAGTGTTGGATGATTGTTTTGTGCTTAATTTGCTTTATCTTGTGAAACATAATTCTTACTCAAACTTTGAAGGAAATTTCAAGTTTATTGAGTTCGAATTTGGAAAATTTTTCTGAAAAACAAGTTGTAGTTCGTCTCGATACGAGTTCGAGAGCGCAAACGGTTTGTAAATCCGAGTTTGGACGAGGAAGTTATGAGCGCAAATGGTTTGTAAATACGAGTTCAGACGAGCAAGTTATGACCGAAACAAAAATATCGCGCGCAGCAGTCAGAATCCGGCGGTCAAACACAGTTGACCACCGCCCGAAGAAGGATTTTGGCGACCTGCCCGGCGACTGCCGCCTGGGTCGCTGAGTCTTCTGGAACGTTGGAAGATAAGCGGTGATCGCCGCGTGATGAAGAGGTTTTGTGCTTGAGCCAATGACCGCCGGATGGGTCGCCAGGCAGGTCGTCGGCTACCCGGATTTTTCAGTTTTGCACGTTTTTAGAGTTCTTCTGGGTTTCAAACACTGTATTTTACCCTGACACTTTAAATAGATCTTCTTTTGACCTATCTAGTGTTCCCAGTTTTTGTTTTTTAATTTCATAGCTTTAGAATTTATTATTTTTACAGTTTTCAAGTCTTGAATCAAGATTGAAGATTCAAGCTGCTACGATCGTTCTACTTTCGGTTTTATATAATTTAGTTTTTACAATTGCTTTCTTATTTATTATGTTTGTGTTTTCTTTTGTGATATTTGGCTAGTTCTTTTATCTGAACCTAGGGTTTGTACAAAGTTGATCTAATATGTGTGTTTGATTTGTTGATTTCAATTTGCCCTCCAACTTGTGATTCATGATTCCTGGTGCCTATTTTCTTGTGAATTACCTGATCAATAATTTACATGTCTAGTTGTTCAGTTTGAGTCTTGAATGCGATAATTGTTCAGCCGATTCAGGAATGCATGATATTGTGCTAGCCTTGAGTCTTGAATGCGACAGGTGAAGCTATAGGAAGCTATTCTTTGTGTGCTATTTGGAGTTAATTTATTTCTTGGAGTCTTGAATGTGAAAAGGGGTAAATTAATCTATGTTCATAGGTGTTTGTTCGAGAAGCTTGTGAATAATATAGTGATCTTTCATCAGGGTTGTATTAAATTGGTAATTGAGTTAATAGATTGAATGCATGTGTTTGAGTAACAATAGTACATCCCTAGGGTCAGAGTTTTTTTTAATTATTTGAGTTTTTATCTTGTTTTATTTTGTTTTGTTTGGATTTTAGTTTTATTCTTAGTTCTTATGGGAGTTTGCCTGAATACTACTAGAGTTACTCGGGATTACTTAGAGTGATTCGTTATAATAGTCCCTGTGGATACGATACTCGACTTGCTGTTTCTGTGCTATGATTACACTGTTTAGTTGCAGTTTTTATTGCTATAAAAATAGTGATCAGACGCATTATGCATACATTTATATGAAGCAAGAACCACGAAGGGGCGTGATACGATCCTTGCCAGACTGTTCAAACAAACACGCTAGCGGAAGACTGAAGAACGAAGGATAGATGGAACAGATAATGAAAATCCCAAAACCTCTGAATCTAACCCACGAAATGATATAGGCGATGGAATCCCTATACCCCAATGTGATGTTGATGCAGCAACTCGGGGATGATGAATGACACCCGACGAGGGTTGGTTGACTCGCCGTTACGCCGATAGATGAATTCGTCTTGGAATTTCAAGAGGAATTCGAAAACTATCAAGAGAGAATAAAACTTACAGTTTTGATAAATAATAATGTTCAATTTTTGGCCAACACCATAGAGCCATATATATAGGCAAAAACTAAACCTAGTCTAATAAGGAAACAACCTAAATAAAACCCTAATCATCCAAACAAAGCCCTTATTCCCTAATTTTCAAAAATAACATAAAAAGCTAAACTATTGGGCTCTAAAATAACAAGGCTAAAAATAAAATAAATAAAGTCTTCCAACTTCGGCCCAAATACACGTAATCAAACGCGAGCTATCCAACGCGCCAACTCCACCATCTATGTAACACCCCGTACTTTTCCTTATGTTGTGAGGTAGTATCTTAACACTATTGAGAGTACCGAAATGTCGAGATGCGAGACTATTTTTTTTTATATGACCAGATAAGACAGATTGTCTTTTAAATAGAGTTACGAGTGGACGAACCAATGATGGAGTTAGAGTGATGAGATTTGAGAAATGAGTTGAGCTAGAGATGCTGATTGAATTGAGTTAAGATTTTATTTTATTTCCGACTACCGGGAATGAAATTACCGGATACCGAGTTATCAGAGATTGACTGACCTATTAAGAAAATAGGAATAATGAGTTTGACATAGAGTCGAGGAAGAAAGGGTGAGAACCTTGATGAAAAGAGTCGGTCAGAGAGATGTCTGGTTTGTTTGTGTTTGTTGACTGCTTTGATGTGATGTTATGTGAATTTACGTGACTGATTGATTATGTGATTTTCGTTACGTGTGTTTATATGAGCAAGTTATTATGATTTTTTTTATTGGAGACCTTAGCATTTGGAATTTTGATTAAGTTTCCAAAGCAAGTGTGGTTTATTTTTACCGAGAAATCGAATGATGCCGGTTTATGGAAATTTTTCCAAGCATAATATTTTTTTTTAAAATTATCTTTCCTATGATGAGGAATATTATAATTGAGTGAGTGCACTAATATTAGTGCTATAATTATTTTATTTGGTCACATGAATAATTATGCTATGGTATTTTATTATTGAGTAATATTTCCATAATTATTGTAGTTATTATTTAATCACCCTTCTCACACTATTATTTTATACCTTTGAGCATGTGCTTAATTATATATTTGCCAAGTGTAGAGATTAATTGAGAGAGTGTAGAGATTAGAGAGAGAGAGATCAAGGCATTTAATGCCATATATTCACTAAGATTACAAATCTTTCATAAGATTTCCAAATCCTATCATATCTTGCAAATTTTTCTCTCACTTCTCCTACACACCAATTTCGACCACCTCCTCTCTCCCACACCTCTCACTTTCCTCCATTATCAACCATTGGAGAGACCTTCGGAGCTTCCAAAAATTTTACCAAACACATCAATCCACCCTTAAATCTTCCATAAACACATCCTAGCTACTTGAATTCAAGAGAAACCTTGAAGAAGGGCTTCAAAATTAGAGTGAGAAAGTGTGAGTCTTGGTAAGAAACTTGGGTAAGTGACCATGTATTCCATAAATCTTTCTTGAATGATGTTGTATGTGAGTATTCTTGAAAGATTGAAGCAAGAAAATTACCCCTTCCTTTTTTTTCCAAAATTTTCGAAAAAAAATGGGTCTTCAACCCTTCAAAAATTTTTCTTTTTCTTTTCTTGATTTGGGGTGAAAAATGAGATCTATATGATGTTTGTTGATGATTGATGTGTGTTGTGAAGTATATGCCTTGAGATGTGAAAGTTCGATGGAGTTTAGTTTACCCAAATTTGGGAACTTGTGAGTTGATGATTAAAATGATGAATTGATGATGAAGATGAGTCCATGAGATGTCTATGATGATGATTGATGGAGTAAATTGACTATATGATGTCAATTGATGAGTTTGATGTGAGTTAGTTTAATAAAATTAGGGATATGTGTATCTATGCTCTAATTTGTAAATTGATAGTTTATATGTGAGTTTAAATGGTTAAAATTGATAGATCTATGATTAGATTAAGGTTTCATGTGTGTTTATAAAATTTCAAAGAGTTTAGTTTAATAAAAATTAGGACTTTTTGCCTATGTGTTATTTAAGTGATTTTGGTTTAGGATATATGTTTTTGAGCATGAAATTAGTGTCTATTTATGTTTGATTAGGTCTTTTGTTGGCTAAGTAAAATTTTGACTTAGTTTAGTTTATATGAGTTTTTGAGTTCTTGTATGATGTGAGGTTGGTGCTTGGTAAAATGAGGTCTAATTGCTCTATGACCATTATGTGAACATTTGTCATGTTTTGTTAAGAGATTTATGTTGATACATGAATTTTCATTAAAATTTAGTTTACATGATAAAAAGAGAATCTATATGTGTATAATGAGTTATATGATGTATAAGATCATGTTTGAGTATTTGAGTAATTTCGAGCATGAAAATGAAAAGAGAATTTGATTGATGCGTTCGTTGAAACGTTTTCCATGAGATTTGAGTTTATGATGAAAGAAAAGAGTCGAGATTGAGTATTATGAGTATTATTATGTTGTACTTGAATGTTTTTGAGTGCTATAAGTGCTTAAAATGAGCTTTGATGAGTTTACTTTGAAGAAATGTTGAGTTGAGCATGTTTGCTTGTGTGTATGATTTCGGAGGCATTTTTCATGACGCACTGACCTACTGTTTTCGAGGGGTTTTTGATACTCAAACACCATGACAATTTTATGGTAAGTATATTTGAGAGTTTTGAGCACACTGGTAAAATTTCAAGTCATTTCGACTTCGTTTACTATTTTTATAAAATGTAAAACCAAATCTGCTACGTTCTGCCGAATTGTTCGGTGAGTAGCCAATAAAGTCACCTATTCCAGTATCTTCCCATAACTTTTTGGAACCCAAATTTTTATTGTTAAGACATGAGTGTTTTATCTTTGTAACCACAAAAGTTCAGACCTTTTTGACAACGTTTACTATTTTTCAAAAATCAAACTTTTCGGTTGCTAAAAACTGCCGAATATGGTAGACTGTAGTAAAACAGTCATATCTCCTAAAATACTTGGAGTTTTTTATCCTACTTTTTTTTTAAATAAAACTATACTCAATGAAGTTTATTTTGGTATAAATTACGACTCCAGAGGAGTTCTGTACAGAGTCTGGTGGGCTTTATTTTTATATTACGTATATAGAGATCCCCTGCGTGACGTAGGCCTCTTATACGATATTGAAGTGAATAATATGTTTTAACTGTTCAATTCCAATTTAATGAAAATTTTTAATGATGCATGATTGAGTTAAGTAATGTTGAACTATTGACTTGCCAATTTTTGAATGATGATGAGCCTGTATGCTACCCTCTACTTGAGACGAATTCGGTCCTGCCACAAGCGGGATTTGTGCACAGAGGTGACTGTGAGCCGTCTTTCGGGTCGGCCGGTCACGGTACTCGAGAGGGAGGCCTACTTCTCAGTACCTTTGATAATAAATTGTAGATGTGGTACTTACATGTTGAGAAATTTTGATTGCGCAATCGTTCATTTGATTATTTACGATGCTTATGTTTGAGATTCAGCTTTCACATGTTTATTTATACTAAAATCCCTGCGATTTGCTTAAACGGTGGCAAGTTCAATCTATAGCTCTAAGAGCAGCTTTTATTGTTTTTCGGCGTATGTCCACTGAGTATTATGTACTCACGCCCTGCATGTATTTCTAAACGTGCAGGCTAAGCAAGGAGCGAGAATGGTCTGGTGCTGGTGGGATTTGTTTAGCTGATGTATTTACTTTATTGCATCTCCTTTTTGTCGATAAAGTCTTGATGAATGAGATACTTTGTTATCTTTTGAATCAAGCAATGTACTCGCGGTTATATGTCTTCATACATATAATCGATTCGCCTTTTGATGCGATACTGAATTTTATGATTCCTTATGAAAAATGAACTATACCCGCTTTGTTTTTGTTCTTGAAATTCCTGATATTTATGGAGTTACGACGATGTTGACGTTTTTACCCCTGGAGTTGATTTACGATGATTTCCTTAACACTTTTTCATGCGAGCTTCCGCTTGATGTTCGACCTATTCTTCTTGTCTTTTATTCTTTTAAAATAGTCGTATCGATACTCGTACCCCGCTATCACTAGCGTCGGGAATCGGGCTGCGACAGGGTGGTATCAGAGTAGGTTATCTGCTCTGAGTCTATTGCTTGACTGAGTTGAACCTTTGATTGCTTCTACTCTTTTAAAATTGAGTACTAGTCTAATTTGAATTCTTAGGCTAGTTTGAGAGTTAGTTCGAAACGAAACCCCAGCACCCCATCTCCTCCGGCTTAACGAGGTATGAGGTTGATGTTGTTTCTTGTTGCTTTCCTGTTGAGAGCTGAGTTTGATTTACTAATGAGTTGTGTATTGTTTTGATGGCGGAAATGTTTGAGGTGATGGATTCTGATATGAGGCAGTTGTTGTGCCCCCACTTCCCAAGGAGCTATTTCCGATTGCACCTCCACCCCCAGCTGATCCGATTCCAGTTTCATCTGAGCCTCAGATTGAGCGAGTGCCCTATGATCCTTATCCGAGGGTCGTTCCCTTACCGGAGCCGGGAACGTTGGAGTTTCAGTTATTTATGCATCCGATTCTCTACCCACCATCCCGAGATGCCCAGGAGGGAGGATCTCGGCCAGCCCAGCTCGACAGCGACGAGGAGGACCCCGATGAGGAGACTCTGGAGATGACGGTCGGCTATGGACGGACCCAGCCACTGCAGCGTCATACTACTACCGATGGAGTCGAGACATGGGTACCTGTTCACGAGGTGCCGATTTATGGTCCGATGGTGGACACCGATGTCGAGGATGAGCCGAGCGACGATAGTGTCTACCGACCGATCGACGAGTACGAGAGTGAGGAGGCAGAGCCGAGCGAAGAGACGGAGCCGAGCGAGGATATGGAGGTCGATGATGCGACGAGCAGGACTTTGGGAGATGATGGATAGTGACCACGTTTATCTCGTAGGCGCGTACATATGTATAGATGCATAGTTGATATATATATATATATATATATATATATATATATAGGTAGAGAAGCATAGTATAGTGCGTATTAGTAGATAGTGTATATCTATAGACGCTTAGTACTTATGATGCTTGTATAGCTAGAGCATCATTTTAGTGTTAGGGCCTTTGTACATAAGACCCTACTTTAGTGAAAGACCTCGAGAGAGAGGCAATTTTTCCTATATATATAGATGTTGATGATTAGTGAGTTTCACTATCTTTATCAGAGCTTCGAGAATGATGATGATGTTGATGCTTGATGATAAATGAGAGATAGAGATTGATGAGAATTACGAACGATGATAGACGAAAAATAGAGTAGACGAGAATTTTGAGAATTTTGAGATCGCACATGAGATATAGAAGTGAAGTGAGAAAAAGAGAATTTGTATTTCGTACTGACGAACGGCTAGTTTCGAGGCCGATAGTCATATATTTCCTTTTTCCTTTATAGTATACCTTTGAGAAGAAGAGGGAACTGAAAGATCATAAACCGAGAAGAAGATGAAGAAGAGGAGCAGAGAAACCAACCGTTGAGACGATACAGAGAGAGTTAGAGATTTCATCGCAAATTATAGACACGACCCTAATAGGATGAACGTATTATGGAGACCTTATGGGATGCATAGATACTATTGACCAATTGTACTTTGAAATAGAGGTACTTTCACCGGGACCGCGTTTATCATCGCTAGAGTAGTCATGGGAGTAGACTTATTAAGTTCCTATCCCGCTTGGTCGTATTTGAATTTTTCCGCATCCATTTGAACTCCTACAGGAGATGAACTATTTGCTATTGAGAAATTTTTTCCAGATCCACTGTGTTCGAGCCTAAGCCGTTTGTGTTGGAAATCCTTACCCCTTGCTTTAACAGTGGACAATTTATTCATTTTCCATCATTTTCCACTTAGTGGATTGCTTCTATTTCCAGTATTGATTCACTTCCATCATATCATATCCCAGTTTTTATTCTAGTTTCTGTTCTAGCTTTTGATCTT